>NC_053396.1:23770145-24070145 GCF_905171765.1 Bufo bufo
TAACCAGGACATCAATACGCAATCCTCTACATCATTTATTTCCAGTGACCTTTAGAGTTGTCAGGGTCAGAAGACAGAGTAAAGAAAATGTATGGTTTTGAAGGCTTCTTCTCATATGACTTCAAGTACAATATAACTATAAATTATGAAATAATTGTTAATAAGAAGAGACACTACAAGGGGTGAGGGTATTGGGGGTGTAGATGTAGCAGACGCTCAGACCCTTGTCATGATCAATAACAAGGTGGCATCTTCCCGTCTAGAGTAAATAAGGTCTCTACACCAACATCAAAAAGGGTTCTTTACTGTAAGAGCAGTGAGATTAAATTTGTCATGGTCAATTCATTAGAAGTGGATTCTCCTTCCTGCTGGATTCACTTCTGGCTTGGGCCGAAAAACCTGCAGGCAAATCAGCCTCAAAACCTCCTCCCAAAAAACTCTGTGTGAACCTACCCTTACATGTATGGAGCAGTTTTACAGAAATGTATAAAGCAAAAGTCTTGAAACCTTGATCCACTGCTTGGAACTAAACAACTTTATTTTATCATTTGATATTCAAAATGTCTTACTGTGAATTTCGTCCTTCACTTTTCCTGCCAAGTAAGTGACATCCACATAAGATAATTGCTGTATAAGGCAACCTCAAAGCATTTATAGAACCTGCCTGTCAATAGCCCAGACATTCAGAGGAGACCACCACTATTTATAGAACATCTCAAAGTCATCGCTCAATAGTCCACTTGTTGCCTCAGTTCTCTGGGTGAAGATGTGTTGTAATTCATTGCGTGGTGTCCTCCGGTTAACTGGGACTGGCCGAGAGGACAGTGCACAATGACGCTGCTGTCATCATTGAGACCCTACAAGTCGTAGGTCTATGTACAGGATGAGCAAGGTCATCCTGTTATGAATCGTGGTCTCTGTACCTAAAGTGGGCCTTAAAGGTGAAATCCACCATAAAATATCTTTTGATTTATCATAACGACATCTTACAAGATGCCATTGCTGGTGGTGTAGGAGTCTATGACCCCAATGTTGAGGGTATATGGTGGCTCACCTGTTGTGGCAAATGGTTCTGGTGCTCTGTTAAAAGAGGTTTCCCTGAAAACCCAGTAGAATAAAATGTAAATGGTATTGTATAACAGGCAACTCAACCATCCAGAACTGCACCGATATGAGACATAATAGGCAAGATAGAATAAAAAATGCGTATCACTGTAACCAATTGATTGTGTTACAATCACTTATTGATTATGTCAAATAGTGTTTAAATTCATATATCATTTAATTTTTTTTTTAGGATTTTATTAAGATATTGTATTCGACAGTATATATATAAAGGGTATATAAAAGGTATATACAAAATACTGTAGATTAATCAATGGATAGTCCTATTGTAGTTTTGATTTAGTTCATTGTGTCCATATAGGAAATAGATATATCCAAAACTGCGTTTATCCAAATAGGAAAGAAAAGAAAAAAAGGTGAAGACTGTTCTAGTGATTGGTGAAAAATAAAAAATAAAAGTGAAAAAAAAGTATATATATATATATGTATATATATATATATACTGTATATATGTATATATGTATATATATATATATACTGTATATATATACTGTATATATATATTAAAAACGAAGATCGGACAGCACTCCAAAAAATAACAGAAATTTTATTTACCCATGTGGCAAAAAGGCACCATTTTGGCTCAACAATAGAGCCTTTCTCAAGCCTTTCCTATATCTATATATATATTTAAGGGATCGTCTTTTTATTCGGGGGTCTTTCTCACAGACTTCTTCCAGACAAAGGCTTTAGTGTCCAAACAGTGCATTTATTTGGCAGTCTTCATGCACAAACAGCAACCAAAACATAAATCAAAACAAATCCTCAGCCATCTGGCCACTGACTAAACAGTATAGTCCCTCTCTAGCAGGATCCGGGTCTACCACCCAGCTTCCCAAAACACTGCAGTGCTTACCCCACACAGGGTCAGAGGGTCCCGGCTCCCACAGGCTTTAGCACAGCCTGCTCCTTCCTCAGACTGAGAGCCCCTCCCAAGTCCAGCAACAGGATTAAATAGCATCCTTGGACATGGGCATATTCTTAAATCCCAGAGTGGAGCATGGGGAACGGGCACCCACCCAACACATTGCCTGTTCCCAGTAAAAGTCTGCCCTGGACTAGCTGGAGCCAGCTAAGCTAAGTAGCTTGGTGTCCACTAACTAGCTTAGTGGCCACCTATATCTAGGGCCTTTAATCCACTAAGGCCGGGTCCCTTGGTGACACACTCCTGGTGCAAACAACACCCCCTTTCCATGCTTTGCCGGGACTTTTCTGTTCTCACCCAGGCTCCTCTGTGTGAGATACACCCTTTCAATGGCCGTCATGTGGCCCTCTGGGAGCTCCACTGCAACAATATATATAAGGTAAAAAAATTAAGTCCGGTGATTGTGGGAAAATAATGATAAAGGTTAGAAAAATATAAACTTCTTCCTAATATGCAGGTATAATTATAGTGAAAGTCGCAGCAATGATAATAGTGATGCTAGATTGTGCCGATAGGTTTCCTTTACATTTAGATGTTATATCCACTGTATTTATAGTATTTTGTATCATATATACACTGAACAAAAATATAAACGCAACACTTTCGGTTTTGCTCCCATTTTGCATGAGCTGAACTCAAAGATCTGAAACATTCTCTACATACACAAAAGACCCATTACTCTCCAATCTTGTTCACAAATCTGTGTAAATCTGTGTTAGTGAGCACTTCTCCTTTGCCGAGATAATCCATCCCACCTCACAGGTGTGGCATATCAAGGTGCTGATTAGACAGCATGAATATTGCACAGGTGTGCCTTAGACTGCCCACAATAAAAGGCCACTCTGAAATGTGCACAGTTTTGCCTCACTGGGGGTAGGGTCAGAAAACCAGTCAGTATCTGGTGTGGCCACCATTTGCCTCACGCAGTGCAACACATCTCCGTCGCATAGAGTTGATCAGGTTGTTGATTGTGGCCTGTGGAATGATGGGTGCAAAACCGATCGATTACCAGCCAGGCTGTATTTCACAGTCGGCGGTATTACTTTTCAATAGATGATTTTGGCCTCTTGTGTTTGGGCTGTACTGTGTATAAGAAGCTTCCTATCAGATTGCATTCATATATTACCCAGTTATACAATACCATTTACATTTTATGACCCCAATGTTGCCTTAATCCAGGGGCCATGGTATTCTGCAAGATTCTAAACCCCTTAATAGTTAGAGTTGTCCATTACTGGAAGTGTCCATCACATTTTTAGAGCTATTGATCTCATTGATGGCATTTTGTGATAGGGTGTGGTGATGTGTCAGATAGTTTTATCTTAAAGGGGTTGTCCCATGAAAAAAATTCTACATTTTTCGAACCAGCACCTGGATCTGAATACTTTTGTAATTGCATGTAATTAAATATTTAGTATAGCCACCAAGTTATTCAATCTATCATTATAGCGCCACCTGCTGTTTGCTCATTTTCTAATTTCTCTGTCCTGCACACTGAGAGGGAAGCGGATGCTCAGTTCCGTACTTCAACTGACACCAGCTGCAACAGAAAGGATACACACTCTAGAAAGAACACGCCCCTGAGAAAGGACACACCCCTGAGAAAGGACACACACCCTAAGCTGCCAGCTTGAAATAAATCTATCAGGGCAACTGGGGCAATGAATGGGGAGATCTCTGGACCTATGTAAGATACAGGGCTGGTTCTAGCTTTGTTAGAAAGAGGTTGCCATGTACTAGATTATGTAGGATTTTCATTATTTTTTTTTCATTCTTCATGGTTATAACCCCTTTAAATTGTCCCTCATTTTTCTAATACTATATATAGGTATGTTTTCTGGTGAGTGATGCTGACTCCTGGCAGCTTTCCAAGGACAGCGCCGTTCATCATATAGTGGCAGTACTTGGTATTGCAGCTCAGCCCCATTGACTTGAATGGGGCTGAGCTGCAACTAGGCCACATGACCGATGTACAGTGATGTCATTGACCTAGGAAGAAGCTTCAGCGCTCAAGTCCTCTTCTAACCGCTGATCGGCAGGAGTCCTAGATACCGATGACCTATCCTATATCATAACTATCTTTTCCTGGATAACCCCTTTAAATGTTCTCACCAGAACAATTTTTTTATTAAAGGGGATGTACTCACCTCACTGATCCCTCGCTGCTCCTGGCCTGATGGTTCCTGACCCCTTCTTGGTCACTTTTGACAAAGGAAATGTGACCACTGAGGCAATTACTGGCCACACTCATGACCCGCCAGTGATTGACTAAGTGGTCAGATTTCTGGATCAAGAGGGACCAGAACTTAAGAGACTGGTGGAGCACCTTGGAATCGCCCCTTTGGAAGAGGACCACTTTTTGAAATCTTTTTTATTTTAAGCCATTCTAACCTTTTTTGTGCAGTTACTGTGGAGAAGAAGAACTCCATCCATGAGAAAGGACAAGACAAACCTTGGGTTGTCTCTTAAAGACAGCCCCTTTCCATATGCCCTGTCAGAGCGCGAACACATCATAGAGGGGGTCCCAATTTGGAATTCCTCTATTAACCAGAGTATACAGAAAGTACGCCTGTGTACTGTATGGCCATTCATTTGAATACTGGCATGTAATACTCTACTTCCCCTGCAGTGGCCGCTGCAGCCTCCGTTGGTGATAAGAGGCGATCTGTACTGATGACCAGCTGATCGCTGGGTCAGCTTTAATTTAAAGGGCCAGCACCTATTGTTCCACTGCTTATACCTTTACATCTATGGTTGGTTTTTCTTGTTTTTGAAGATCTTTTTCTGAGGTCTTGCATAGATAGCAGCAAGATATAGAAACTAAAAAAATTCAGACATTCCAATTACAGCCCATTCATGATCAGCATGTGATGCGGTATTTAGGATGGTAAGCGCTCCTTCCAGTTACCAGGAAACAATCCAGTCTAAGAGGCAGAGAGGGAAGCAAAAAGCAGAAATATAAGCAATTAGAACTAATTATAGACTATGGAAATGTGTTCCGCAATGGATCGTATAGGAAGAATCTATCTAATTAACCCCGTAACAGATTATGGGAGTTTATAAGATGACGATGACTGCTTAGCTGTCTGTATCTAGATGCAACAGAAAAACAAAAAAATGTATAAAAGAGGAAGTTCAAATACTTAGGCACAGACAGCGTCCGCTCCTTATTACCACTGGCCTATAATTATGCCCTTTCCTACAAGCAGGTATGTTCTCAACCTTAAAGGGAACCCGTCATCAACTTTATGGTGACCTCACTGGGGCAGCATAAAATAGTGACAGAAATGCTGATCTCAGCGATGTGTCACTCATGAGCTATAAGTAAGTGGTTGCTGAGAACCAACATCATAATCATTGCAGTCCGGGCCTTGAAAAGAGTCAAATCTACCTGAGAAGAGTCCTGGTTATTATAACCTCCTGCTCTCTCACCTATCTGCTGATGATTGGCAGTTCTCTCCTAGAGAGAAAGGGAGAAAACTCGGTAGAAGCCGGTCAGTCATCAGCAGGAGAGCAGGAATTCATGGATAACCAGGACTCTTCTCAGGTGGCCGGGACTCTTCTCCAGGCCCAGTCTGCAATGATTCTGATGTTGGTTCTCAGCAACCACTTTCTTTTTACTTATAAATGACAGAACCGCTGAAATCATCTCACCGGTCTCTACTTTATTCTGTTGTTAGTATGGGCAGCATTAAGGCTACTTTCACACTTGCGTTAGGAGCGGACCCGTCTGGTGTCTGTACAGACGGAGCCGCTCCTATAATGCAAACGCTTGCATCCGTTCAGAACGGATCCGTCTGCATAACTGTTTTTTTCAGATCTGATTTTTCACTTAGTGAAAACTCAGATCCGACAGTATATTCTAACACAGAGGCGTTCCCGTGGTGATGGGGACGCTTCAAGTTAGAATATACTAAAAGAACGGTGTACATGACTGCCCCCTGCTGCCTGGCAGGTGCTGCCAGGCAGCAGGGGGCAGACCCCCCCTATATTTAACTCATTTACAAAAAAATGGGCCACAGCACTCTATTCATAGAATGGCGAGGGTAGGTGCACGTCCGGGTTGTGTTCTAAAGCTCCACCTCCAGAACTTGTCAGTGTCACAAATATTTAGACAGCACTCCTTTGTAGGTGATAATTAAATGATTTTATTTCATGTTATTTCAGCCGGAATAGGTGGTTTGTCAGTTGCAACGTTTCAGGCGTAATAATCGCCCTTCATCAGGCACTCTGAGGGCCACACTAGGTATACAGCCGACGCTTTATTTAACTCATTAGTGGCCAGTGCGTCCCCCTCTCCCTCCCTCCCCTGTATTTAACTCATTGGTGGCCAGTGCGGCCGCCCCCCCCCCCTGTTTTTAACTCATTGGTGGCCATTGCAGCCGGCCCCCGCCTCCCCCCCTGTTTTTAACTCATTGGTGGCCAGTGCGGCCGGCCTCCCCTCCCTCCCCCCCCTGTTTTTAACTCATTGGTGGCCAGTGCGGCCGGCCCCCCCTCCCCTTCTAATTAAAATGACCGACCCCCCATCATTGGTGGCAGCGGAGAGTTCCGATCGGAGTCCCAGTTTAATCGCTGGGACTCCGATCGGTAACCATGGCAACCAGGACGCTACTGCATGGTTGCCATGGTTACCGATCGGAGTCCCAGCAATTAAACTGGGACTCCGATCGGAACTCTCCGATGCCACCAATGATGGGGGGTCGGTCATTTTAATTAGGGGGGGGGGGGCTGCCGCACTGGCCACCAATGAGTTAAAAACAGGGGGGAGAGGGAGGGGGGGCCGGCCGCACTGGCCACCAATGAGTTAAAAACAGGGGAGGGAGGGGGGCCGCACTGGCCACCAATGAGTTAAAAACAGGGGGGGAGGGAGGGGGGGGGTCGCACTGGCCACCAATAAGTTAAAAACAGGGGGGGAGGGAGTGGGGGCCGCACTGGCCACCAATGAGTTAAAAACAGGGGGGGAGAGGGGGGCGGCCGCACTGGCCACCAATGAGTTAAATATAGGGGGGAGTCTGCCCCCTGCTGCCTGGCAGCACCTGCCAGGCAGCAGGGGGCAGTCATGTACACAGTTCTTTTAGTATATTCTAACTTGAAGCGTCCCCATCACCACGGGAACGCCTCTGTGTTAGAATATACTGTCGGATCTGAGTTTCACGATCTAACTCAAATCCGATGGTATATTCTAACATAGAGGCATTCCCATGGTGATGGGGATGCTTCAAGTTAAAATATACCATCGGATTGGAGAAAACTCCGATCTGATGGTATATTAATAGGGACTCCTGACTTTACATTGAAAGTCAATGGGGGACGGATCCGTTTGCAATTGCACCATATTGTGTCAACGTCAAACGGATCCGTCCCCATTGACTTACATTGTAAGTCTGGACGGATCCGTTTGGCTCCGCACGGCCAGGCGGACACGAAAACGCTGCAAGCTGCGTTCGGGTGTCCGCCTGCTGAGCGAAACGGAGGCCAAACGGTGCCAAACTGATGCATTCTGAGCGGATCCGCATCCACTCAGAATGCATTGGGGCAGTACGGATCCGTTCGGGGCCGCTTGTGATACCCTTCAAACGGAGCTCACAAGCGGAACCCCGAACGCAAGTGTGAAAGTAGCCTAAGTTGGTGACAGGTTGCCTTTAAAGGGGTTCTCCAGAAATTATTTTTAATGGCTGCCAGCGACCTGTCCTAGAATGTGAGCAGGACTGGTTGGCTCCACTTGCAGAGCTGCCTAGGAGGGTGAGGGGCCAGGGCCTCTCACTACACACTACATTCTGGCACTTGCATGTACTACACATTGGTGAGTGTTCCTGTCAGGCTGCTCAGCCATGATGGCATATGGTAGGCAGGATCAAATCATTACCATCTATTGTAGAGCAATGTAATGTGTAGTGAGGCCCCCCCTTCCCCCCCTCACCTTCTAGGCAGCTGTGCAAGTGATGGCAACCAGTCCTGCTCACATTCTAGGACAGATTACTGGTGGCCATTTTAAATCATTCCTGGAGACCCCCTTTAACGTGCCTGAACATGCTAATTGACAAAGTACAGGATATCACAACATGGCAAAAAAAATAAAAATAAAATATTTTAGCCCATGTTGCACATCTCCAAAGGTCAGTATAGGCGGGAATTATAGTTTTGCACACACTAGAGACACTGATTTATTGTACTGTATGGCCCTAATGTATTGTATGATATTACTATTTGGCAGTGTATGATGTCACTATTTAAGTGCACTATGGCACTTTAATGTGGGCACTGTAGAGCATTATTTTTGTCAGTGTATGACACTAGTATGTGTGTAATGTATGGCACTGTTATGTGTACAGAGTAGGACACTAGTGTTTATTATATAGTGCTATGTAGACACATTACAGTATCATTATTTGGCACTGTACAGTGGTATTTTGTAGGCACATTATTATGGCAGTGTCACTCTCCATTCACCTCCAGTGGCAGTATTATTGCTCTATAATAAAATTGGTGAGGTGGTTGATCTGTAGGATTGGGCAGATCTCATGGTCAGGGGCACACTACAGGTACATTTAGAACAGGCCTTCTATCTACATGACCACACTGTCATGGAATTGGGAAAATCTCCTAAAAGACATCATGCCATCACACACCACCATAATGTTTCATCAGGGAGGTCCCAGCTATGGTCAGAGGCAGTTGAGATGCCAGTTGTCAGGGTGGGAATTATAGTTACAGATCGAGAAGTCTTTTCTTGGTATTTGATATTGAATAATTTACCTCTGGTTCTTCTTCACAGGTGGCTTCAGTAAGTTCCAGGCTGAATTTCCTCACCATTGTGAAACCAACCTAGACTCTACCAGTTGTGCCAGCAGCTCACCTCTGCCACCAACTCCAGTGCTTGGACTAGGAGGCCTTTGCATTGCTTCTGACTGCTCCGATGTTGAGTCTGACCTTGACCGAGAGCCCTTGAGTGGGATAGACTCCGAAGGCATGAGTCCACGCAACCAGCCCCCGTCCTTCCCTGTGCAAATTCTGCCACATTTGTATCTGGGCAGTGCTAGAGATTCTGGGAACATAGACACTCTAGCCAAGCTTGGTATTCGCTATATCTTGAATGTTACCCCAAACCTACCCAATATTTTTGAGAAGGACGGAGAGTTTCATTACAAGCAGATTCCCATATCGGACCACTGGAGTCAAAACTTGTCTCAGTTTTTTCCAGAAGCCATTGAGTTTATTGGTACGTATCATGTTGGCTTGATATAATCTCATAATTGCAATCTAAGTGCTAATTTTGTCAGCCATTTGCAGCCCTGTGAAATGAGGGGTTTATCAGTTGATGGGATCCATAGATGGATGGTTTCAGTATCATTCTCTTTATAAAATGAAATATCCACTGGAAGGTCCACCGGATAGTCCTTGTCTAGCAAGTCTTACCTCATCCATTAATTATATTTATGTACACGGATAAAGATGTATAGAAGAACAATAATTATCACTACATTACGGTATTACTGTTTCAGCTATTTACGGTAGTCCCATAGAGTATGAATGCAGCATAAGAGTGTATGCTCGACAGCTACGCCTTTCATTTGGGAACCCTTGTTTCCTTGATCAGTGTGGCTCCCAACGGTTGAACCCCCACAGATACAACACCTATCCTGTGGATAAGAGATACGTGTGTATCTTTGGCCATCCCTTTTAAAGGGAATTTTGAGTTAATACAAGGGAGTGAAGAGTGATTACACAGAGCATCTCTCACTCTGGAGGACCTGTCCTGTCCTACATTACACAGGCAGCTTTGACTTGAATGGCCACTGTGTAATGCTTAATGTCCCCTGTGGAGGTGCTGTGCAGAAACTTAACAGTTACTGTCAGGTTTTCCCACAGATTAGGGATGAGTGAACCCGACCTTTTCAGGTTCCGGTTTGGCGTTCGGGCTGTGAATAAATTCCGTTATGGATTCTGTTATAACGGCATATAACAGAATATGTGAAGGAATGCAAAATGGAAGCCTTTAAGAGGCATTCCATTTTGCATTCCATCATAATAGAAGTCTATGCCCAAGCATAACAGAACCGGCTAGATCCGTTATGCTTGGGCATAGACTTCTATTATGATGGAATCCATAACGGAATTCCTCCATAGCCCAAATACCGAACCTGAACCTGAAAAGGTCGGGTTCGCTCATCCCTGATTACAGCTAATCACTGGCGTTCCCAGTAGGAGACACCTTGTGATCAGTTTATTCTCAACGGATCCTTCTAACGATTAAGGACTATCCAAACTTTAGAACCCTTTTAAAGAGGTTCTCTGGGATTTTGATACTGATGGTCTATCCTCAGGATAGGTCATCAAAATCAGATTGACTCCCGACACCCTCGCCGATCAGCTGTACGAAGAGGCCGCAATTCTATGTGCAGCGCTTAGATCTCTTCCTAGAAATGTCATATGGCCTAAGCTGTGGATGGGCCTAAGCTGCGATACCAAGCACAGCCACTATCCAATGGATGGCGCTGTGCTTGGTAAGCTGTGAGGAGGCTGCGGCACTCACCAGAGCTCCGGTGCTTGTAGGCTTCCTCAAACAGCGGGATGTCAGGAGTTGGACCCCCACTGATCTCATATTGATCACTTATCCTGAATATAGGCTATCAATATGAAAATCTTGGAGGAACCCTTTAATACGCCCTTCAACATTTGATATTTTTCTATGAAAGGGTGGGTTCGGTACAAGAAAACATTGATCACAAGCAATGGCAGTAGATACTATGTTTGAAGAGATCCCTGGTGTGTATCTCTCTGGGCATCTTAAGGACATGTTTGTCTGTGCATGTCCTTGAGATTGACCTTGTCTGGCTTCTTGCTGCCTCCCGGATAGGGTTACCTTAATGGATGTCCCTCCTCCCATTTTCTCCACCACTTATTGCCTTTGTCTCCGAGCTATTTTTACATCACTTCGCTCTTTACTGTTATTGGGAATGTTGCTCCACGAAGACGTGCAGGTTGTTTGATTATGATGAATGGTTTTCTGGTGGCAACTTCTCCAACGTTTCCATCTGTATATTGTCTATTCTCCTTGTAATAAAGCATTATCATGGCATTGTCTAAGAAACAATGATGTGACTGAGAACATATACTCTAGTCTATAGCTTGATAACTGTACATTATATAGCTTTCTAGTTATTCGATCAAGGTCAAAAATGAACACAAAATGGTTGCAAAATGTTCTCCTGATAATAGAGCAATGCCCTTGGGTGAATTTTGTGGTGGCTCCTGCAGTAAAGATCAATAATCATGACCTGATGATCTAGGAGGCTCAATCATCTCAAATGAAAGCACCTTAAATCAAAGCAGCAGTAGATGAAAGGGGCAAGGACAATGACTGCCTGTCTGTCTCATTATGGTCCCTAGAACACAATGAATGAGTAGGTTCTTAGAGTGGATTTTCAAAATGTCACTGAATAATTGCCAAAAGAAGAGGCCCTACTTATGTCCCATGTCTAATACTGGTTGTTTCTACTTGTCTTACAGATGAGGCAGCTTCCCACAACTGTGGGGTACTTGTGCATTGTCTGGCAGGTATCAGTCGATCAGTTACTGTCACCGTCGCCTACCTCATGCAGAAGCTCAACCTGTCCCTCAACGATGCCTACGATTTTGTTAAGCGCAAGAAAACCAATATCTCTCCCAACTTTAACTTTATGGGCCAGCTGCTGGATTTTGAGAAAAGCTTGGGACTCAGTAGCCCTGAGGACAATCGGCCATCTGGCCACACCTTCTTCACAAGTCCGTCCAGCGATGATGTCTTCGAGCTGGACTCTTTGGACTCCACGTAGGAAAATTCTTTGAGGGCTATGCTATACGTTTTAAGCTATTATCTTTTACGGGCCTAAAGTGCTCACATAGAGGGAACATCTGCCGATTCGTTGCAGACCAAAACGACGATGCTAAGTCTAATATCTAACGTAAAACTGGAAGGGGAAAAGCAATGTATTGGATGAATATTCCCAAGTCCACCATGGTGTTACTGGAGATATATCCTTCAAAGATTTTTGAAGAAGGCGATCGAAATGCAGGACAAAAAATGAGAACCAAAGCATATAAACCGAAAGATAACCTTACAGTAGACTCTTGTAGACTTCCCGAGGACCAGCATCAAAACATTGTAGCCTACACCGGTAGATGTCAGCCGGTAGACTATCAGTACTATGCTTTCCCTTCCAGCATTATATGGGTTAGTATTGTTCTATGAACTGATTCACTCTTTTTTTAATTGCTGAATTTCAGAGCGGAGGCATCAGATGTTCTAAATGAAGTCTACTCAACTGGGAATAGAAGCTCCGACCAAGAACGTATCATGTTCCTCTTTGAAATGGATCACGACAAGGACTGACTCACTTATTTTGCTTGATTGGAATGATAAATCCTGTGAATTGTGGAGTTTTAGAAAGTGAAGGAGCAGGTGGTGAATATACATGATCCATCTGGTACCCACGTACGATGATCAGACTCGGCTCTTCGCCGCACAGGAGGAGTCCAGGCCAGTCAGGCTTGGGCCTAAACATGCAAAGCCATGTGTTTCTTTTTTTGACTCTTGTACAGTATTTCTATCCTATGGCAACTTTTATAATGATGCCATTCTTCTCAGGCCCCTGGCTATTATAACTTAACAAATATAAAAAAAAAAATTATAAGAACTCAGGATTACTTCTGGCATTTAAAGACCTGATGTGGGCTGTCATGCCGTATTAGAGTATTACCTATAATCCAAAGCCCTGCAGTGCAGGATGGGAGTCATCGCTTAGGAGAGTCATGGAGTTTAGTAAGGTCCATGTGAATAAGCTTTTAAAAGATTTGACCATATCGAACAAAAGGAAACTCTAGGTAGAAGGACCACATTTATCGATGCATCTTTTTTTTTCAAAATACAGGGACCTTTTATTTTTTTTACAGAATATTTATACTTTTATGATTGCAGAGTACAGAAAAAAATGTCCAGTTCTCTCAGCTGCCTTAAGCCAGGGGTGAAGATCTCCCATGAGTGACCCCTCAAATGTCATAGCTGGCCAGTATGCATTTATAGTAGATGCGAATGTATTAATGTATCCGCAGCATATTACACAAAAATGGAGAAGGATTCCTTAGAGGGGTTTTCAAGGAGTAGAATAGTGATGAAAACCCCACGATAGGTCATTGATATTCGATCGGTGGGGTCCACGCCAACTGATCAGCTGTTGGAAGAGGCCGTAGCTCTCCTGTGATCACCGCGGACTCTTCCTAGGCCAATAATGCCCCATTCATCAGTCACATTGCCTAGGCACAGCTCAGTCCCATTCAATACCAAGCACAGCCACTATACAAAGTATGGCGCTGTGCTTGGTAAGCTGTGAGGAGCTGTAAGGACATCCTCTTCAAGCAGCTGATCAACGGAGTGCTCAGTGTCCCCAACGATCAGATATTGATGACCTATCTGCACCTTTTAACACCATGTTGTATTTGGGTCCATTATTCCAACACATGATAACATTCTGGCTGTCTGCTGTCATTATTAGGGGGAGCTTGTGAGCTGACTGCAGACTGAGTTATTATTGAGTTCAGTGTCTAATGCCATATACTTTTAAAGGAGTTGTCCTGGCAATAATAAGTATGGGTTATTTATTTTAAAAAAAATTATATTCTATATTTTAATTACCGTTCTGCTCTGTATCTCACAATCTGAAAACCGGTCACATGACCCTGTCCACTATGTAACTAAACAAGACGATCCTTCCGCCGTTGTCTTGTCCATTGCTCTCCTCTGGTCTCAGAGCATGCCAACAACTGATTTGTTTAAGGGTCAGTAGGTGGTACTGGCATTCTTCCCCTAGTCACGGCGCATGCGCTGTTTACAGAGGGCCAATAGCCTGGACTGGGGGAAAGAATCTGGCACCACCTATTGACCACCCATGCAGATAAGTAAGGTGGTGACTCTCTGGACCATAAGACACAAGAGGAGAGCAGTGGAAGTGACGTTGGCGGAAGGACCGTCTTGTGTAGTGGACGGGGTCACAGTAAATAATAAAAGGTCTATAGAAATTAAAATTACCCACCCATAATTATTTTTTCCTAGACAACCCACTTTAATAAGCTCTCCCTAGTGGTAGCTAGTGATATCTATAATTTTGGACCTGCTTAGATTTTAAAGGCAGACATTTACTTTAACTGTACGTACTTCATTTACAGCCAGGTAAGAGGAACACCTTGAAATCAAATGGGGCCAGAATTTAGGCCTTCTTAAAGGGATAACGTCCCTTTAAAAATGACAAAACAGACAGCCTTATAAAGTTCACAGCCAGCTGAAATCTGATTGGCTGCTGTGGGTCACAAAGCCCCATCTTTCTAAGTTGGTTTCCGAAGGCGAGGCCCAAGGCGCAGTGACCAATATTCACCACCCTCCTTGTAGTTTTATCGGATATTTATATATATATTTTTTCCTCTCTTTTTAGAAGCCGCATGGTTTCTGGTAACGGGTGGGGCCCGCGGGGCCACAGGACTCAATATTAAAATGACTGTTAGAATCGCTGTTTCGTCCTTTAGTGACAGTGAATGTCATCGTCTAGATGTCACATTTGATGTTGTGTGATCTTAGGACGTGAGGTCAGTAATACTGCTCTGTACGCTCATTTATTGGCCATAGGAAAGTGTAACATACAATAGGCTTCAAGGGGTTAAATTGCAATCCCTTTAAAGAGGTTTTCAAGGATTAGGGTGGAAAAAAAGGGTCTGCGTTTTTTTGTTTTTTTCAAGAAATAGCGCCACTGTTGCCCATGGGTTGTGTCTGGTATTACAGCTTATCCCCATTCTACAGTTTTTTTTCTATCCCTAGACCATGGTTTGTCTGGTTTGGAGAATTCCTTTTCACCTTTTGCGTCTACCTTGATCACCGAGTTGATCCTGCTGCTTGGGGTCCCAGGGATCAGTGGTGGGTGACCACCCCTGATAAAGGCTGGCAAATTTAGTGGGGCCGGACACCTATCTGACATATATGGGGCGTGTTCGGGCTCTGCCCAACATATGATGGATTTCAGCATGCTGATCTTTTGGTTTCACAAGAGATCAGCCACCTCCAAAGATGTCTGGCGACGGCCTACTCCCCTCTGCCCACTGAGGACACATGCATATTAGGCCAAACCGAGTGTGCATGTGTATGGGAGCAGAGTCGGGAGAGATAGCGGTCGGACAAACGAGAGTTCGGTCAACACCTATTGAAGATTGGGGGCCCCTCTCTATTAGCCAGCATAGAAGGGCAGCTAGAAAAGGGGTTATTTAAACCAGACACCCACATGTGTAAGCTACACGAAATTCTGCAGTATTAATATTATTATTCACAAAGTGCAAACTTATTTTTTGTAGAAAATAGTCAAACCAGCTTGAGCGACTTTAGTAATTTTCCCCAGTTGTGTTGGGGAACATCGAGGTTCTAGCTATAGTGTAATAACCAGTCTACAGCACTAGGATTTACGGCAGGGCCGCACGCGCAGAGTCAGTGCCGCCATATTATAGTGCCACAGGAACCCTGTCTGCTGCTATATGGTGCCTACGTGCAGCAATGGATTACAGAGGTATGAACTATGGCTTTTAATTGGCCACACAGGTTATGACTATTGAAGTTGTGAGCTCCTAGACCAGACAACCCCTTTAACCTCGCAGCAAAACTCATACACCCTGTTGGGGACGGAGCATGACACAGAACCTAAGTACTGAATCCCTGTGTTATGCTCCGTCTCCTTAGAACCTGGCCAGAGCGCTCTGGTGTGTCCCGGCCGGGAGGTGTCGGCAAGATGAGACAACCCCTTTAAGTATGTGGCTCATCATTTTAAGGGGTATTTAATTGTAGAAATATTAGATCGGTGGGGGTCCCACCAACAGTCATGAGAACAGGAACACCAAAACCCGTGAGGCCCCAGATATGAACTGAGTATCAGGTACGGCTTGTACACTGCTTCTACATGTATCTCTGCCGGAGATAACCCAGTACAGTGCTTGCTACTCCCAACAAGATGAATATAGAGTAGTAGTGGGCATGCTCAACCTGCCATTCCATTCATTTCAAGAGTAGTCCCACAGTAGTGGGAGTAACTCCCATACAAAATGAATAGAGAGTAGTAGGTATGCTCAACCTGCCACTCCATCATTTCAGGGGAACTCCCACCGGTAGAGAGAGTAATTCCCATAGAGATGAATGGACAGGTAGTGGCCATGCTCAACCTGCCGCTCCATTTATTTCAAGGGGAGTCCCACCGCTAGTGGAAGTAACTCCTATAGAGATGAATGTAGTGGTAGTTGACATGCTTAACCTGCCGCTCCGTTCATTTTAAGAGGAGTCCCACCGCTAGTGGGAGTAACTCCCATAGAGATGAATGGAGCGGTAGTGGGCATGCTCAACCTGCCACTCCATTCATTTCAAGGGGAACTCCCACCATTAGTGGGAGTAACTCCCATAGAGATGAATGGAGCGGTAGTGGGCATGCTCAACCTGCCACTCCATTCATTTCGGGAGGAGTACCACTGGTAGTGGGAGTAATTCCCATAGAGATGAATGGAGAGGTAGTGGGCATGCTCAACCTGCCACTCCATTCATTTCAAGGGGAGTCCCACCATTAGTGGGAGTAGCTCCCATAGAGATGAATGGAGTGGTAGTTGGCATGCTCAACCTGCCACTCCGTTCATTTCAAGGGGATTCCCACCGCTAGTGGGAGTAACTCCCATAGAGATGAATAGAGGGGTAGTGGGCTAGCGCAACCTGCCACTCCGTTCATTTCAGGAGGAGTCCCACTGGTAGTGGGAGGAACTCTTATAGAGATAAATAGAGCGGTAGTGGGCATGCTCAACCTGCCGCTCCATCATTTCAGGAGGAGTCCCATCGGTAGAGGCAGTAACTCCCATAGAGATGAATAGAGCGGTAGTGAGCATGCTCAACCTGCCGCTCCATCATTTCAGGGGGAGTCCCATCGGTAGAGGCAGTAACTCCCATAGAGATGAATAGAGCGGTAGTGGGCATGCTCAACCTGCCACTCCATTCATTTCAAGGGGAACTCCCACCATTAGCGGGAGTAACTCCCATAGAGATAAATGGAGCGGTACTGGGTATGCTCAACCTGCTACTCCATTTATTTCAGGGGGAGTCCCAGTGGGAGTGCCATCAGTAGGAACTAATAGTTATGCCCTTTCTTGTGGATAGGGGATAGCTTGCTACAACCGGAATACCCCTTTAATGGTCCTCTTTTAAATGAATAAAGCCTTAATTATAAAACCACTTGCTGGCACATGGATATTACAGATGACTATTGGATCATTGAATCCCATGTACTTGAAAAAAAATAGCTTGTTACAAAGACTTAATGTTCTTATGCTCAAAAAGTGAGGCAGACACAGTCAGCGGTGACACAATGCTGCGGAGTCACCTGACAGCGCTGCAGATGTCCTCAATGAGTCACAGACATTAAACATTCCCTTATTTTCAACTTCTGTGCATTGTAGGCAATAACCAAAGATAAAACGTTTGAGCTGAATAATCCCATCCCCCGCCATCGGACCTTGACAAATCTATCCTTTTAAGCATGAGATTTACAGTATATTCTTTTTATTTGATGAGGTAAAGGACCAGTCATAGTTTAATGCAGTCAACACATTAGGCTGAGCCGAGGACTGGGAACAAATAATCATGCGATCAGTCATCCTCGATAATTGACCTGGGTAAAGGTGCTACTGTTCACCCGACAAATCAGAAAAACGCTCATTTGTCGGCTGATCGCATCTTTCATGAGGTCCTAAAATCGTTGTTGGTGGCCAGCACATTGCCCTGTGCATTTGAAAAATGAATGGGGGGCGAATGATCGCCATTACAATCATTCGTACCCCTTTCACTTGGCATCGGGCCATGTGAAAGGCACGTTACATGAGCACCAAGAGAATTGGATACGGTCGATCGGTGCTCATTTTTGGACCAGCATCTGTCCATGTAAGACTGCCCTTAGATTATTTCTTAAGCCATTTATGAAGCTGTCTGCAGAAGATGTGGAGCAAAGACAACCTAAACCAGCTCATGGAGGCAGCCAGAAATTTTGACTTGAGCTTTTTCTGTGTCTGCTAAAGAGATTCAGATGTTAATTTTGGATTCTGGATTCTGACACCAGCTACGGGGGAGGTGGGAGGTGGAAATGACCCAATATGACATCATCTATGGCACCAAGACAAAAGCAATATCAGTCAATCAATGTCATACAAAACTAGGTGGACCAGTAATGGACATGTTTGGAAGATCAGTGATCAGCTGAAGGGTGCTGTCAAAGCTGACTGCTTGCCCTAAGCTACAAATGACAGGACATTACCTAATTCGGCCAATTCTGCCTGGTTGAATTGGACAGTTGGTGCTATCTTACTTGGCTTTTTGTCCATAGAGCTATACAGTGAAGTGGCTAACCAATTAAGTCATACGAGACATTAAAATCTTCTCAGTAGGGGGTTTGGTTGAGGTTGGAAGACACTCTTGGTTGTCCATTCTTGGATGGTGGTTAGATTTTGTTTGATCTTTACAATCTACTGTTTGAACACCAAAGTAAGTGATGTCAGAGATCAGCTAACCTCAGCTGCTCTTGGCGCACCTTGGAGGGTGAACCACAAGTTGTGGTCAATATTATCATCTAGTAGTTGACACCAATCGGAAACCCTTCTGCCTCTAAAGGAATGTATGTTTGGACAGTAGGAATGTGCAAACTAATGGTGGAATTGGTGGTGTCAGAACAAGTTTCAGCAGTATGGACTTAAAATGGCCATAAATTGTAGCCCAATATGACCAGAAGCCTCAGTCATCACCTAACAGCAAATGATCAGATGGTGGACAATGTGGACAGATGATCAGATCTATCTACAAAAGTATGACTTCCAAAACTACTATAATATTTCAGAATGTTACTTCACCAGTATTTTTTTCCAGCAGTTTTGTTGATGTTGACAAATGGTGGTGGACCCTTCCTATAATGTCAATTACAAAAGAGCCTGGTGTAATGTAGGGTTCTCAGTATTAGGTCTTTCATCCAGGTGCTCTGGTGGGAACGAGATGCTGTACACTGAAGTTTTCATCCCACCTCCTGTTCTCCCAAGTAATTTCACTTTGACCATGAGAAGGTGAGGAGCAGAGATGAGCGAATTTCCTGTTTCCGGTTTCCGTTATGCAGGAGAGGACTCCCCTGCATAACGGAAACGGAACAGATCCGTTTTGCAGCTCTAAAGGCATTCCGTTATGCATTCCGTCATAGAATTGCGTTATGGTCCGTGGTAACGGACTCCATAACACAATTTACATTTTACCAGTAAACGAAGCGTGAACGAATTTTAAAATATGAAATTCGCTCATCTCTAGTGAGGAGCTGAGAAAGTCCCTTCTTTGAGCTATCACAATAACCGTCTAGGAGGGAAGATGGAACAATGTATTATGCAAGTACGGGGAAATGTCTTTTTAATTAATGACTTGTATATTCATTATTTGTTGTACGATTTTTCAGTAAAATAAATTGCACCTTTTTTCTAACTCTGCACAGTCATTTATTATAAATTGTGCATAAATACTCTCACTAGCTTTGGAGTCTACCAATAATAGAAGGGATTGCTGTGTAGGGTATCAGGACCCATCAACAGGCATAAGATGTTTTATGATAGACTGCAGACAAGAAACATATCTGCACCCTGCTTCTGGCATTTGAGGTGTCTCAAGCCCAATGGCTGGGAGAAGAGGTCTTCATGGAGCATGGAGAGACTGAGATATCAGCACATACAATATAAATGTTCCAGTAGATAATCTAAGTCAAGGAAAACAATCATGTTTGGTCATTGAGGATAACCCTTGACAGGCACAAAGGCTGAATTTCTAGTAGACATGAAGGAACAATCTGGGGAAGCCTCTGAAAGAAGCTCCTGTTATGGGCATTAAAGGGAGCACCGGAGGAAGGCTGAGTTGAGAACCTGGTAGGGTAATGGGAGCATTTCATATAGACAATGAAGTAACACCTGGTATAAGAACTGGAGGTAGCACCTGCTATAGACACTGAATGAGATACTTGGTATATACACTGAAAGGATCATCTGGTATAGACAATGAAGAGAGCACTTGCTATAGAAACTGAAGGAATCAACTGGTATCGACTCTGAAGGAAGCACCTGTTATAGGCATTGGAGGGATCACCTGTATAGTCACTGAAGGGATTACCTGCGGATAACACTAAAGGGAGGAACTGATATAGGCACTGATTGGAGCATCTGATATAGGAACTGAAGGGAGTTCCAGGAGAAGGAAGCACCTGGTAAAGTCAATGGATGGGGCACCTGATATAGAGAGTAAATAGAAACTAAAGGGAGCACCTGGTATAAGCGCTGAAGGGAGCAGCAGATATAGGCACTGAAGGCAGCCCCTGGTATAGACACTGAAGGCAGCCCCTGGTATAGACACTGAAGGCAGCCCCTGGTATACAGGGAGTGCAGAATTATTAGGCAAGTTGTATTTTTGAGGATTAATTTTATTATTGAACAACAACCATGTTCTCAATGAACCCAAAAATTAATTAAAACATTAATATCAAAGCTGAATATTTTTGGAAGTAGTTTTTAGTTTGTTTTTAGTTTTAGCTATTTTAGGGGGATATCTGTGTGTGCAGGTGACTATAACTGTGCATAATTATTAGGCAACTTAACAAAAAACAAATATATACCCATTTCAATTATTTATTTTTACCAGTGAAACCAATATAACATCTCAACATTCACAAATATACATTTCTGACATTCAAAAACAAAACAAAAACAAATCAGTGACCAATATAGCCACCTTTCTTTGCAAGGACACTCAAAAGCCTGCCATCCATGGATTCTGTCAGTGTTTTGATCTGTTCACCATCAACATTGCGTGCAGCAACAACCACAGCCTCCCAGACACTGTTCAGAGAGGTGTACTGTTTTCCCTCCTTGTAAATCTCACATTTGATGATGGACCACAGGTTCTCAATGGGGTTCAGATCAGGTGAACAAGGAGGCCATGTCATTAGATTTTCTTCTTTTATACCCTTTCTTGCCAGCCACGCTGTGGAGTACTTGGACGCGTGTGATGGAGCATTGTCCTGCATGAAAATCATGTTTTTCTTGAAGGATGCAGACTTCTTCCTGTACCACTGCTTGAAGAAGGTGTCTTCCAGAAACTGCCAGTAGGACTGGGAGTTGAGCTTGACTCCATCCTCAACCCGAAAAGGCCCCACAAGCTCTTCTTTGATGATACCAGCCCAAACCAGTACTCCACCTCCACCTTGCTGGCGTCTGAGTCGGACTGGAGCTCTCTGCCCTTTACCAATCCAGCCACGGGCCCATCCATCTGGCCCATCAAGACTCACTCTCATTTCATCAGTCCATAAAACCTTAGAAAAATCAGTCTTGAGATATTTCTTGGCCCAGTCTTGACGTTTCAGCTTGTGTGTCTTGTTCAGTGGTGGTCGTCTTTCAGCCTTTCTTACCTTGGCCATGTCTCTGAGTATTGCACACCTTGTGCTTTTGGGCACTCCAGTGATGTTGCAGCTCTGAAATATGGCCAAACTGGTGGCAAGTGGCATCTTGGCAGCTGCACGCTTGACTTTTCTCAGTTCATGGGCAGTTATTTTGCGCCTTGGTTTTTCCACACACTTCTTGCGACCCTGTTGACTATTTTGAATGAAACGCTTGATTGTTCGATGATCACGCTTCAGAAGCTTTGCAATTTTAAGAGTGCTGCATCCCTCTGCAAGATATCTCACTATTTTTGACTTTTCTGAGCCTGTCAAGTCCTTCTTTTGACCCATTTTGCCAAAGGAAAGGAAGTTGCCTAATAATTATGCACACCTAATATAGGGTGTTGATGTCATTAGACCACACCCCTTCTCATTACAGACATGCACATTACCTAATATGCTTAATTGGTAGTAGGCTTTTGAGCCTATACAGCTTGGAGTAAGACAACATGCATAAAGAGGATGATGTGGTCAAAATACTCATTTGCCTAATAATTCTGCACGCAGTGTAGACACTGAAGGCACCCCCTGATATAGACACTGAAGGCAGCCCCTGATATAGACACTGAAGGCACCCCTTGGTATAGGCACTGAAGGGTGCACCTGGTATAGAGAATGAAAGGAACTCCTGGTATAGGCACTGATAAGATCACTACACTGAAGTGATCACCTTTGGAGACTCTGGAGGGATCATTTGTATAGGCACTGAAGTGATCACCTGTATAGGCACTGAAGGGGTCATTTGGTATAGAACTTAAGGGATTACCTGGGGGAGACTCCGAAGGGATTATCTCTGTAGGCACTAAAGGGATCACTTGGTATAGAACTGAAGAGATCGGAGACTTTGATGAGAGCACACGATAAAAGCTCTGAATGGAGCATCTCATATAGATGAATGGATCACCTGGGACAGAGACACCAAAAGGGGTGCAGTTATTACCTGTCCATGCTATTTGTATTTTGTAGAAATATCTACAACTGAGCATAATGTTTTTATAGTTGTACTTATTAGTTCTGTATCACACATACCAGTGATCTATTCATAGTCAAACACATTTAATGGCAGTATTTTAGGACTGTGGACATGACCATCATTTATTCCATGATCTACCATTTACTGCCTTTAAAACCATAAGAGAAGCCATCAGATATATTGTTTTTTCCTTTCCAACAATGACTTTTTTTACTTGCCGACATTCTTCTTTCTGTTAAATATTTTCCTCAGTTCCATCTGTTTCTAATGTAATGCTGATCTCTGACAGTGGAGCATATTAGCATTTTCTTGATTTGGTGCCTCATGATGATTTGCAAATCTTTACTTCTCTAAAATAACATCAGTAAATAGCAAAGACTTGTCATCAGAAAGCAGTCATATCTGTAAGTCACCGCACAGCAAGGATTTGTGACTGGAGACTTGGATTGATTTGTGAGGCTACATCCATTGTCCAGCTACAACCAGATCTTCATGTTTCACCTTCATTGGATCTTCTCAAGATGTTCTAGTCAACCCATTGTAGAAAGTCCTTTTTTTTCCCAATGATATGCCTAACATAAAGACAGGTTTTGCCAGTGCTATTACATGCATCGATCTCCTCCACAGCATGGGGAGGAGCGATTGTCATTCCATTACTCGTTCCCATGCTGTATAGTGGTTTGCCGGCAGCAGATCGTGATTAGACACCATGATCTGCCGCAGGCAAACGATAATTTTTTAACATGTAAAAAGATTTGGATTGCCCGATGAACGAGCGTTTGCTCGTTCATCGGGCAATTGGTGGCAGTATTACACTGCCACATGATCACTAAGGAGCGTTCATACGAACACTGGTTAGCGAAAAATCGGCAGGTGTAATACAAGCTACTTATTCCTACATCTGCCATAAATGTAATGCAATACCAATAAGATGGAAGCCTTTATTATTTCAGTGCCAGTGTGCCAACCAATACCATCCAGTCTGCATCCCTTAGGGGGGCCAGGTCTTAATGATGACCATCCTCATCTTTTGTTGGCTTTACTTCTTCCAAATCATCCTTCAAAGTCTCCATGTCGTAGATAAGTCAGCAAGATGTAGAGAGAAGAGGAGCTGGATGTTCCTCATGACATATTCTCATCAATATTAGATGATGTGGAAAAGGAGGAAAAGCAGATGGCAGAAGAAGGGCTCCCACCTGAAGGTCAGGAGAGCGCTGGGGTTAGAGAAGTGGGTATGCCAGAGCTGATTAATATTCTGTATTAACTGTCAAATAACCTGCAGGAGATTGCAGGCAAGAACAGCAATAATATGCATATTGTCCGTCCCCCCCCCCCCCGTCCCCCCACCTAACCAGCCAAACCCCAGACCAACAACAGCCCCTGTTTAAAGGTGCCACACACCCATTAACAATGAAGAAGAACTATACAGTGCAGTCCTCATTATTAAATGAAAGGCAGCTGCGGGCTAATTGGCCTTGTGGTTCCTCATCGCAGCACAGCAGCTCCGTGTGGCCATACCCTAAGGCAGAGTGGCTTAGGTATACCTGATTTATAGTGATTCGTGACAAATTAATTAATAACGAATCAAATTTCTTGGCTAACTTCGGAGAAGTTGCCAAATGGAATTTTTCGAAACTTCGCTCATCTCTAGTAATGATGGTCGACCATCAGTTTGAAAAGTTGAGCAATTTCTAAATTTTACCACCAAAAAGTGGAGTATAAAGCTTCATGCACAAGACACAGGATCAATAGGCACTACATGTGATGCCACATGGTGCACCAAATTACACAGAAACTTAGGTAGAGCTTGATGGACAAACATCTTCCAGTTTTGAAAGGTTGGCCAATATGGAATGAGAGCCTCAGATACCGTAAGACAGAACTTCAGGAAAATGAATCCACTATGTTTGTCCATAGTCCTTTCATTAGTATACAGGCGTAGTGAAGTTTTGTGATGAGCGATGAGTTCCCTGGAAGTGGATAGGATGACATAATGCTCAATATCTGTACAGACGAGGAACCAAATCACAGCCTTCACACAGTGAGCAGAGCTGTAGGCTCTTTGGACTTCCGTTCCCATGGACTCCTTTCCCTCAGCCCTCAGCAACATCCTGCAAGCTGCTTCCGGGGAAGGCTTTCCTGCTCATAAAGGGGAAGTGTAGCTTCCTGATATGCCACTGATAAGCGCTTCTAGTATATTGACTAACATGGAGCCTGACATATTAACTATTTCCAGGCAACACCATTTAACAATAGGACAATCTCTGTCTGTGGTTCTTGTTCATAACTAAGTGAAATTAAGGTGGACAATTCTATAGACAATTCTATCGATGCACTTATAGCTGCCATTTTGAAGATGAATTTTACAGACTGACCTTTAATGGTGGGATCAGACTTTACCACAGTACAATAGGATTCTCCAATGGGCAGTCCAGCCCTGGGCCAGTGGAATCCCCCACCGCCTACAAGCTGCGGGCAATGGTTTACTGTAACCACCAGACAACATTCTTAGAGCTAACTCCATGTGTGGTACCATGTGTTCATACCAAATTATCACAGGTCCTTGCTGAACATCTGGACATCTCCAAAACAATGTGCACTAATATGGAGTTGGTTTCTCTTAGCTTAGATTTAGAATGTAACAGCTGGACTTTACATCCATTTAGCCATAAGAGCTTTAATGAAGTTGACTACTGATGTTGGATGACGAGTCCTGGCCCACAGCACTTCAAATTCATCTCGTGGGAAATTGTTCTGGTCCTGAGCAGGCCACTGTGCATTAGACTCAAGCATTCTTTGTAGTTGATCTTCTCTTGAACCAGGTTCATGCAGTCACTCAGAATTTGGTAAGTTGACTTGTTGGAAAGGTGCCTTCCTATGATGGAAACCATTGAGGTCTTCAGAAGGACTCATTCTACTTGTAATGTTTGTTGATGGGTTACAGACAGAGTGGGGATGGTGATTCTTATTAAAACTTAACTTTTAATTCATTTGATAGAATAAAGTCCCTAGATATTTTTATTTGATAACAAAAAAAGTGCATAATAACACAAAAGATAGTGAATAACGTGGTGCACGGCGGCACCTAAGATAACCGGTAGTCCTACCGTTTTGCTGGAGCCCTCCGGTTTGTATAGATATTCAGTAGATGTGGTATTACTGAAGAAAGAGTTTGTGCTGGACGGGGGTATTGGTGGGTTCTGGGTCCCTAGACAACCCTATGATGTGGGTGCTAGCGTGACCCTAGCGTCCTAATCACGGAGCACCCGTTCTAATAAGAACGACCCCGTCCGGAACCTTGCCCTTTTGCTACTTGGCCTTATTGTGCCCTAGTGCAGCTAATCCCTACACGCATGTTTCGTGTCATAACTCATCAGGGGAATATTGAGCACATACAGGGGGGCTATACAATAACGTATGGTGCTGGTACCCGTAAATCAGTGATCAACACACACAGTTATCAAAAATGACAAAAAAGACATATTGATATCTTACAGGTGGTAGCCCCTATTTTAGGCTCTACACATGTATCAGGGCTCAGTACGTACCTAGGGATGAGAAGGCAGTGTTGAATGGGCAGCCTAGTGATGATGAGCGCAGCGATGTATCCTGAGGCTATGATATCGCTCATGAATAGGGATCCTATCATCACTAGGCTGCCCATTCAACACTGCCTTCTCATCCCTAGGTACGTACTGAGCCCTGATACATGTGTAGAGCCTGAAATAGGGGCTACCACCTGTAAGATATCAATGTGTCTTTTTTGTCATTTTTGATAACTGTGTGTGTTGATCACTGATTTACGGGTACCAACACCATACGTTATTGTATTGCCCCCCTGTATGTGTTCAATATTCCCCTTATGAGTTATGACACGAAACATGCGTGTAGGGATTAGCTGCACTAGGGCACAATAGGGCCAAGTAGCAAAAGGGCAAGGTTCCGGAAGGGGTCGTTCTTATTAGAACGGGTGCTCCGTGATTAGGACGCTAGGGTCACGCTAGCACCCACATCATAGGGTTGTCTAGGGACCCAGAACCCACCAATACCCCCGTCTAGCACTAACTGCTCTTTCTTCAGTAATACCACATCTACTGAATATCTATACAAACCGAAGGACTCCAGCAAAACGGTAGGACTACCGGTTATCTTAGGTGCCGCCGTGCACCACGTTATTCACTATCTTTTGTGTTATTATGCACTTTTTTTGTTATCAAATAAAAATATCTAGGGGCTTTATTCTATCAAATGAATTAAAAGTTAAGTTTTAATAAGAATCACCATCCCCACTCTGTCTGTAATCTTAATTATAGGTGATCAAGTCATCAATTAACATATAGCTTTCCTCTATTTGTTGATGGGTTGTCCAAATACTTTTACCCCTGTGGTTGATTTTGTTCTTAGATTACGTTGATCCAAGCCTCAGAAATCCAGGATGACCAAAGTCTTAAATTTCCTGATGACCGTAACTTATTAAGTATGAATTAGTTGTCCTTAAATCTACTCTAAAGCGGGTTAAATGGAAAGGATATGCTCATTTCCTTCCCACAATATATTTTTGCAGTCAAAGCAACAGAATTATTACCCTCCCTGATCACTTGTCGCCATGTGTGCAGATGACTCGGGTTAACAACAATCATTGTTTCCTAGTCTCGTAGACCTGGCTGACCCTGCCGTACACTTTGCTCTTCCATATCCTCCTGTGGAGCTCTATATGATTTTTTTTGCCCTGTAGCTACATACAGTATTAATGGCAGAAGTACTCGGAGCCTTCCGGCATGAGATGGACAAGTCCGGCTTCCATCCTGTCCACCTATCATTGCCAAAGAGAACTTTGACCTTGACTGTGAATAAGGAAGTGGACATCACTGGTGCACCATGACCTCCAGTCACATAGGAATCTGGGAACTAGTTATGTTTTGGGAAATAGGAGACCACACATGAAGAAGACCTAAGTATAGCTGTGAGGATGAAACTAGATGTGGTCAGTGGAGATTCTCCTTCAAAACCACACGATGGTACGGCACTATGTGACACTGTTTATCTGGACATTGTAAGGCACTATTCATTCGAGCTCTGAATGATCATACATATTTAGGTACTGGAATATAGCATTTATCTGAACACTGTTTGGCACTTATTGGGGCACTGAATGGCAATAATAAACGGGTGATTAATGTGACAAAATGAAGATCAGACATCATATAAGACATGACAACCTCTTTCTTACAATACTAGAACCAGCTGTGTACCTCACATGGATCCAGAGATTTCTTCAGTCATTGCTCCAACTGCTCTGCTAGATTTATTTTAAGCTGGCAGCTCAGGAGGCATGTCCTTTCTGCTGCAGCACTCTCCCTATCACAGCTCAGGGAGTGTGTCCTTTCTGCTGCAGCTCTCTCTCCCTGTAACTGTCACAGCTTCTACCATTAGATCCGACTGGTGGCAGTTAAAGGATGGAACTGAGCATGTGTGTCCACCCAATGTCAGACTGGTTCACCAGTGGATCCTCCGGTGGTCCCAGGCTCTGACACATTAATGTATCCCTAACACAACAAGGCCCCCTAGATCTATTCAACTGGGAGAATAATTTACATCCAAAAAATTGCCACTAGTGAACAAGGGCCCCCAAAAGCAGTTAGCATGGGGGGACACATGGTGGCTAAGTCACTGCCAACTGTATGTAAGTGTTTACATGCTTCCCAATGTTTAGGTTGGTCAAATCGGGGCACTCAAACCACCAACTCCCCCCAGGAAACGCCACGACTCTGCCCAGAACTGACCACTTAAGAGGCAGGGTTACCATTGCCCACGTTCGGTCAGAGGCAGCCCGAATTTGCAGAGGAACAATCCCTCAAAATTCAGGACAGTTGGCAGCTATGGGTTTATTAAAGGTTGTTGCCCTGCGTTTTTTGGGGGGGGAGGCCTGGATTTTGTTGGTTTGTTCTGTTTTGTCTCCCCTGCCTCCGTGTCCTTTCATTTATTTCAGTGCTGCTTACCAATTGGAGGGCATCTTTGAGTCAGCTGTTCTGGGCAGTTGCAGAGAGAGCAGAGCCTCTAGGTGTAACGGTAACGCCCCCGTTGCTCCTAGAGGCTCATTTGGATATATTATAACATCATTTTTCTCAGCAATGAGGACACATATGAACATGGGACCAACACAGATGTCTTCAGCTGCCAAGTGCACATGCAACAGGTCAGCCAGTGTCATAGGTACAAAACTGCTGACAGATGCCCTTTAAATAGGCAGATAGATGTAAAGCTATGGAACCATTTTTAAAAAAAATCTTCCTGATGATTTTTCAGAATTTACCCCAGATTAGCACACATAATGAATCTGCTAGACAATTATTCCAAATCCTCCGCCACTTTTAGTTAGTAAGGAAACCCCCTTTGAAAAGGGCTTCTTCTTCTTCTTTCCCGTTTCTATGGCTCCACATTCATAGCCAAATGTGATCATTTATTTGTGTCATCTGCTTTTGGGCAGCAGTCAATCTGCTAACGGGCAAACATGCACTTATCAGAGCATTAATCTTTCCAAACTTGGCAAGCGAGCGCCTGTCAGCAGAATAGGAACGAGGGAGATAAAGCTGCAGTGTATTACCCGGGCTCTCCGCCTGTTATCGGGATGTAGCAGAGCTGGATTCTTGTTTCTGCATTAATGTAGGGGGTGAAGTGGCACCAGAGATGCACCTCCAATGAGGCCAGGTGAGGCAATTGCCTCAGGCAGCAAAACGTAGAGACAAGTGGGGGTGGTCGCAGGGCCATGGGAAATGAACGCTTCCATTGTGGAAGTGCTTATCTCTCTATAGTTAGCTGTATCACAGTATGCCTTTATCAGTAGGGAGAGTGGGGGGGCGCCGTTTCAATTTTCGCCTCAGGCAGCAGAAAGGCTAAGTGCGCCCCCGAGTGGCCCTTTAAATTGTCTCATTCTTTCTGGGCCTACTCTCACATATAGGTCTTTCTTTTCTGTAGCTAAGTCCGTTTAGACTTTCTAACTAACCAGGGGGTGGACTTAGTCCATCACCTGGGTAACCTAACCAGATCTGCCAGTTAGTTAACTATTTATTGTCCATACATTTCCATTAGGGATACATGATGCACAAAGAAAAGTGTGCCTTCACACGCTGTGGATTTTGTTGCAGAATTTTCCTCGACTGAAAATCAGTTCAGTTTATTTCAAAGGGGTGGCAAGAACATGGATTTCTACAATCCTCATTCACCCTAAATTACGTCATTTCATCCCGTAGCATTAAATTAACCCTTCTCTGAGGCACTGCACTCACTAAAGTGAATGGGAGCAGCACTGCAGTTACCAGCTCTCTTCACTACAGAGTGGATGGAGCTGTGGAGTTCGAGCGCCAACTTCCAGCATCGTCACTATACACTGCGTGCAGAATTATTAGGCAAATGAGTATTTTGACCACATCATCCTCTTTATGCATGTTGTCTTACTCCAAGCTGTATAGGCTCGAAAGCCTACTACCAATTAAGCATATTAGGTGATGTGCATCTCTGTAATGAGAAGGGGTGTGGTCTAATGACATCAACACCCTATATTAGGTGTGCATAATTATTAGGCAACTTCCTTTCCTTTGGCAAAATGGGTCAAAAGAAGGACTTGACAGGCTCAGAAAAGTCAAAAATAGTGAGATATCTTGCAGAGGGATGCAGCACTCTTAAAATTGCAAAGCTTCTGAAGTGTGATCATCGAACAATCAAGCGTTTCATTCAAAATAGTCAACAGGGTCGCAAGAAGCGTGTGGAAAAACCAAGGCGCAAAATAACTGCCCATGAACTGAGAAAAGTCAAGCGTGCAGCTGCCAAGATGCCACTTGCCACCAGTTTGGCCATATTTCAGAGCTGCAACATCACTGGAGTGCCCAAAAGCACAAGGTGTGCAATACTCAGAAACATGGCCAAGGTAAGAAAGGCTGAAAGACGACCACCACTGAACAAGACACACAAGCTGAAACGTCAAGACTGGGCCAAGAAATATCTCAAGACTGATTTTTCTAAGGTTTTATGGACTGATGAAATGAGAGTGAGTCTTGATGGGCCAGATGGATGGGCCCGTGGCTGGATTGGTAAAGGGCAGAGAGCTCCAGTCCGACTCAGACGCCAGCAAGGTGGAGGTGGAGTACTGGTTTGGGCTGGTATCATCAAAGATGAGCTTGTGGGGCCTTTTCGGGTTGAGGATGGAGTCAAGCTCAACTCCCAGTCCTACTGTCAGTTTCTGGAAGACACCTTCTTCAAGTGGTACAGGAAGAAGTCTGCATCCTTCAAGAAAAACATGATTTTCATGCAGGACAATGCTCCATCACACGCGTCCAAGTACTCCACAGCGTGGCTGGCAAGAAAGGGTATAAAAGAAGAAAATCTAATGACATGGCCTCCTTGTTCACCTGATCTGAACCCCATTGAGAACCTGTGGTCCATCATCAAATGTGAGATTTACAAGGAGGGAAAACAGTACACCTCTCTGAACAGTGTCTGGGAGGCTGTGGTTGCTGCTGCACGCAATGTTGATGGTGAACAGATCAAAACACTGACAGAATCCATGGATGGCAGGCTTTTGAGTGTCCTTGCAAAGAAAGGTGGCTATATTGGTCACTGATTTGTTTTTGTTTTGTTTTTGAATGTCAGAAATGTATATTTGTGAATGTTGAGATGTTATATTGGTTTCACTGGTAAAAATAAATAATTGAAATGGGTATATATTTGTTTTTTGTTAAGTTGCCTAATAATTATGCACAGTAATAGTCACCTGCACACACAGATATCCCCCTAAAATAGCTAAAACTAAAAACAAACTAAAAACTACTTCCAAAAATATTCAGCTTTGATATTAATGAGTTTTTTGGGTTCATTGAGAACATGGTTGTTGTTCAATAATAAAATTAATCCTCAAAAATACAACTTGCCTAATAATTCTGCACTCCCTGTACAGCTGATCGGTGGGGGTGCGGAGTGTCAGACCTCCACCAATCCCATGAGGTTGAGCATGGACCCTGCTGCCCTATTCATTCTTTATATGGGACTGCCAGAAATAGCTGAATAGCTCCATCAAGACCCCCATTCTAGGAATCGGTGGGTTTCCCTGCAGTCAGACCCTCGCCAATGAGTTAAAAATTAATATAAATTAATATAAAGCACAACCCCTTTAATGCCCATCCACCATGTTCGTCTGACTTCTTGAGTCTGAAGTGTAAATGGGGATTTGAAGATCATAATGGACCAATCAGAGTAACGTTTGCAGGCTGAGCTGATGGCCAATCAGGTGTTGAGGCTCAGTCAGGGGTGAGGAGCAGGGGCGGACTGTCCATAGACCCTACAGGGAGACTACCCAGCGGGTTGATGCCCAGGGGGCCACCTGAGCCTTCCTCGCAGCTGACAGCCAGGTAAGTAATGATCTGACTCTCTCCTCCTGAATTCAACTGTACTGCCATCCTGAAGCAACTGGAGTATCTGCCACTGCGCACCACAGAGGGGCAGTTTTTGGGGAGGTAATTTGTGCTGCACTGTGGTATTTGGCTCTGCTGAGATGCTACTTGTCCACCCACTATACAAAGTAGCAAGAGTGGCACAAAATCACAAAAATCTGCCCATTTTTCAGCAAAACTGTCATGCAGTAAAATTTGCGACTTTTTTTTCCAACAGAATTCTGGTAGAAATGGAGTCATTGATTCCCCCCTTTAGTTTTATACAGCGCTCACATGCGCTTACGTATAGTGCACACACAAAGGGCCAAACTGTGCCCACATTGCACCAAACAGTACTCAGTGTGCATTTGGAAGGTTTTTATCTAGAAGGTTTGCTGCAAGCCACAAACTCAGCTCTGCTGCATGTGACAAACTTGACAATATCTGACAGTCTCAAGTCTGATAGGCACATTATATGACATACTGTATACACTCAGCCTGCTACATCTGAGTGCAAATCGCATAAAAGTAATGAATGGATAGATAGATAGATAGATAGATAGATAGATAGATAGATAGATAGATAGATAGATAGATAGATAGATAGATAATTAGATAGATAGATAGATAGATAGATAGATAGATAGATAGATAGATAGATAGGAGATAGATAGTGTGGGGACTCGCTCTGGTAGTTAGGACTAGCGGATGGAGGACTCGCTCTGGTAGTTAGGACTAGCGCATGCAGTATAGAGGTAAAGTACACAGTTCTTGAATCAAACAGCGGTGTTTATTCACACATTGGTCTATAACAAAATGCAGATAAGGTGTATCACAAAACACAGGTGGCTTGTTGTTTGTTCACACACAGGGAAAGTCCATAAACAATAAAAGTCACCTTTTCTCCTGGGTGTCAATTCACATCCTGTTAGCAGTTCAGCCTCATCAAGTCCATAGGCGGGCTGTTTGCCTTTAGAGGGGCCTGAGCCCTCCAGCCCGGCTCAAACCTCAAATCCCAGCACAGCCCTCAGTTCACAGCACACGGACTCCTGAGCTCCACTGTCAGAGGGAGGTAAATCCACCACACCTGGCAGTGCTGGCTGGTTTTTATGCCTGGCAAAACCCGGCCTGGAACATGGGGAGTAGTCACCCACCCAGCACTTTGACTACTCCCAGTAAGAGCCGTCCCAGATCAGCTATGACAGCCATGCTAAATCTCATGGTGTCTATTAGCAATAGTGCAGTGTCCCACATCTGTGTGAAAAAGGGACGCTTCAAACATCTGAATTATCTGTACTTATTGAATTGTAATGTATAGTATTCTTCATTATCTGGCTGGCAATGTAGTTTCATTCATTCGCCCCTAGGTGGCATCACATAGTATAAATAGTGTGGGGGGGGGGGTGTCCTAGCTAAGAGCAGTTTTTAGAATGTAGTTGGTGAGAGGAGGAAAAAGCAAGTTCATGGAGGAGAGACACAGACTAAAGTCACCATGTAACCATACTTTCCTCTGGGCCCTGATCAAGCCTAGAGAAGATATCTACAGAAGACCAGCACCAGACAGTGAGTCTATACACTGAGATGCAAGGAGACTAGTGAGGGTAACAGCTAACTAAGGCTTACAGACCTCATTAGCACAAGTGATCAGGAGAAGCATTCAGAGTGCCTGAACACAACCAGACAATTTAGGCCAAATTGTCATTATTACTAACTTAACCTTCCGGGTGGTAGTGAGAAAACATAAAATCTGTTTCTAGGAGAGTTTCCTGACAAAGAATGAAGCAGATGTGTTTGCCTACCGTGAGGGGGACACCCTTAAAGGAAAACTCCTAGATAAATAATTATTAGCATCTTCAGTGCCAATGTGCTGTGAAGTAAATATAGGATTTCTACCAGGATCCTTTCCTGCCAAGAGTCTACTCCTAAAAGGACAATTCCTCGAATACATTAGCCACTACCAGATAATAAAATACCATTGAACTTTTTATGCATACAAAAGCTGTCCATTGATGAACTGTACCAACTGTCCAGAGACTATTGATCTTCAGTAAATGTTCAACTGGTTTACAATTACTGACTCCTCATTCTTACAACTACTACTCTCAACATTTGCACCTAACGGTGCTGGCGTCACGAACCAGGGGCCCAGCCACAAGCACCCTAAACATCACCACCATCAAGGGCACCTCAACCAATATCTGGCTGGTGTTCCCTGCAATAGAGAGTGCCCCGGAAGATCTTGTGCTGTCTTCCCATCCACTGCACTGCCGACCCAGGGAGGCATCTGCTAACCGAGAGTACATGAACTATTGCACCCATCGGCCCTCCGTGAGCTTCACGTGTTTCCCCTGCGGTCTGGCATGCTGCAATAGCTGCTACTGACACATAAAATACTGTCTCTTACTTCACCGAGGCCAGGAACCTCGGTGACACATACCTTCCATCCACAATGATTCCAGGTACCTTCTTACATACCCCCCTTTGTTCAACCCTGAGGGGGTGAACACCTGCCATACAATATACCCGGGACAGGGCATCCGCGTTTCCCTGCAACCGGTCTGCCCTGTGTTCCACGGAGAACTTAAAGTTCTGTAAGGACAGCAACCACCTGGTGACTCAGGCATTCCTCTCTTTGGCCTGGCTCATCCACTTGAGAGGGGAGTGGTCGGTCACCAGGCAGAACTTTCTCCCCAACAAATAGTAGCGGAAAGACTCAAGTGCCCACTTGATAGCCGGGCACACTCTCTCCACTATACTATACCGGGTTTCGGCTGGGGTGAGCTTGCGGCTTAAAAAGACAATGGGATGCTCCTCCCCGTTGACTTCCTGAGAGAGTACAGCACCGAGGCCTACTTCAGAGGCATCTGTCTGTACCACGAACTCCCTATTGAAGTTGGGCGTCACCAAAACCGGTGGCCCACACAGGTGACTGGTGACCCGACTTCAAAGTGGAAAAAGCCTCTTCCGCCCGCTCATCCCAGCGAACCATCACTGATTTTCGTCCTTTCAAGAGCTCTGTCAAGGGCGCGGCTATAATGGCAAAGTGGGGAACAAATCTCATGTAATAGCCTATCATTCCTAGGAACAACTTTACTTGTTTAGTGGTGACAGGTCGGGGCCAATTCCTTATCGCCTCTATTTTGTTCACTTGGGGTTTGATCACTCCGTGCCCAATGACATACCCCTGATATTTTGTCTCCTCTAACCCTATTGCACATTTTTTTGGGTTATCGGTTAGTCCAGCTTTTCAAAGGGAGTCCACTACAGCCTGCACTTTGGGCAGGTGACTTTCCCATTCGATACTGCTAATGACAATATCGTCCAGGTAAGCCAAAGCGTACCGACGATGTGGTCGCAGCACAATGTCCATTAGCCTTTGGAAAGTGGCGGGGGCGCCATGCAGACCAAAGGGTAACACCTTATACTGGTACAGCCCCTCTGGTGTGATGAAGGCTGTTTTCTCTTTGGCAGTCTCCATTAAGGGTAAGTACCCTTTGGAGAGGTCCAAAACAGAAAAATATCGGGCTTGTCGTAACCTCTCAATCAGCCTGTCTGCCCGGGGAATGGGATACGCGCCGAACTTAGATACCTCGTTAAATTTTCGAAAATCTTTACAAAACCGCAACATCCTGTCCTGTTTGGGTATCAGTACTATAGGGCTGGCCCACTCACTTCTAGACTCCTCGATGACGTCTAGTTGTAGCATTAGTTGTACTTCCTCAGAGATGGCTTGTCGCTGGGTCTCGGGTACCCGGTATGGTTTCAACCAGATTTTGCCCTGAGGCTCAGTGACAATGTCATGCTGGATTATGGAAGTGTGTCCAGGGAGGTCTGAGAACACATCCGTGTTCCTGCTGACAAACTCCCTGGCCTCCTGAGTCTGTTTCGAGGAGAGGCTGTCAGCAATCTTCACTGTGGCAAACGCTTCTCTTATTTCAGACTTAGGGGCCGACACCTCTCCCCCTAGAAAACTCGGCCGCGGGCTATCGTCAGTACTGGTCTCCCTATCCTTCCGTGGTTTGAGTAAATTCACATGGTACACCTGGTCCGGCTTCCGCCGCCCTGGCTGGTGTACCTTGTAGTTTACTTCTCCAACCTTTTCGAGTACCTCGTAGGGTCCCTGCAACCTAGCCAGTAGCTTACTGTCCACTGTCGGTACCAGAACCAAAACCCGATCTCCCGGGTTAAAGATCTGGACTCGAGCCTGCCATTTATACACCCAACATTGAGCTCGCTGAGCTGCCTCCATATGTTTCTTTACCAGCGGCAACAAGGTTTCCATACGTTCCTGCATCTGGGTGACGTATTCAACAACACTTTTATATGTGTGGGTTGTTGCTCCCACGCCTCTTTGGCTATATCCAACAGACCGCGAGGATGTCTGCCATATAGCAGTTCGAAGTGCGAGAACCCAGTAGTGGCCTGGGGCGCTTCTCGCACTGCGAACATAAGATAGGGCAGAAAGAGGTCCCAGTCCTTTCTATCCTTAGCTACTACTTGTTTTAACATAGTTTTTAACGTTTGATTAAACCTTTCTACTAGGCCGTTAGTTTGCGGGTGATAGACGGATGTCCGTATCTGTTTGATATTCAGCAACTTACAGAGCTCCCACATGACCTTGGACATAAAAGGAGTCCCCTGGTCAGTCAGAACCTCTTTGGGTATCCCCACTCAGGAAAACATCTCCATTAACTCTTTTGCTATGAGTTTGGCCGATGTATGTTGCAGTGGCACCGCCTCCGGGTACCGAGTGGTGTAGTCCAGAACGATCAAGATGTGTTGGTGCCCCCTAGCGGACTTCTGTACTGGGCTTATGAGATCCATAGCGATTCTCTCAAATGGTACCTCGATAACCAGGAGGGGCACTAAGGGACTGCGGAACAGGTGCTGGGGGATAGTGGTTTGGCAGGTCGGGCAAGACTTACAAAAGTCATCCACCTCTCTAAAGCCATTGGGTCAGTAAAACCGTTTTATTATCTGGTCCTGTGTCTTCTGCAGTCCGAGATGACCCCCAAGAACATGTTTGTGGACTAACTCTAACACGAGTTTTCGATAGGCCCCGGGCACCACCAACTGTTCAACAGGTTCACTCCGCAGCTGGTTTACCCGATATAGCATATTTTGGTGGACCACAAAACGGGGAAACATCGACTCGGCCCCAGGTTGTTGGGGTACACCATCAAGTATTACCACATTCTCCCAGGCCCGGGATAGGGTTGGGTCTCGGCGTTGGGCTGTACCGAAATTCTCCCCGGAGACGTTGAGGTCTGCCAACTCAGGTCCCAGTGGCAATTCCTCCCTGTCTCCCACCATTACCCTACGCGGGGTTGTCTCCTCCTCTTCCGCCGAAGTGGCGGTCAACCTTACTGCTGGCCCTTTGGCCTCAGGTTCCCAGAGTTCTGGCCGTCCCCCTGAACAAGTCCATTCTCCTTGGCTTATTCCTGTCTCAGGGGTATCCTTAACTCTCACAACCAGCCATAGGGCAGGGAAACCTGGAAAGTCTCTCCCTATTATGAGTTCATAGTGGAGATTTGTGGCGACTGCCACTTCGTGTGTCCACTTGCCGGCCACCGTCATTAGAGACACCAGCGCGGTGGGGTAGTCTTTCAAGTCTCCATGAATGCACGTCACCCCAACTTTCCGGCCAGTATACTCAGCGGATCGCACCAGGGTAGCCCTTACCAGGGTCACCAAGCTCCCTGAGTCCAGCAGCGCCTCCGCTTGAGTGTCTCCCACTTCCACCTGGCACAAGTGGTCTAGAGCTCCGGGGTACCTGTGATAGCGATTGTCGGTAACCACAATTAGTGTCCATGGGCTCAACCCGATGAGGACACTTTGCCCTGGTGTGGCCAGATTCCTGACACCGCCAGCAGAGTAACTGGGTCCGGCCCATAGGGGGAACCCCCCGGGGGGGTTTCAATGGCTCATACCGGTAGGCCTGGGGTGGGGAGTTCTGGAGTTTGCCTGCCCTCCTCCCAAAAGAACCCCCCTTGAGATTTTTAGTAGCCTTATAGCGTTCCAACAGGTCCACCATTTCCAGGGCATTTCCAGGAAATATCTGGCCGATCCAGTGCTGAAGAGGGGGTGGCAGCGCCTTCCAGAATATGTCAGCCAATAGTCTATCAAGCATAGCCTTGGGACTCAGCACATCAGGCTGTAAGTCATAATACTGGGGTCTCGTGGGCTCAGCCAGCTTAAACCCCCACTGATGTACTCGCTGGGCCCGGACCAACACATTCACCCCCAGTCTTGCCAAAATCTCACCCTTTACCTTCGGGTAGTCGGCCGATTGATCGTCCGACAAGTCGAAATACACCCGCTGGGACTCTGATGCTAGGAAAGGAGTGACGACCTTAGCCCACTGGTCTCAAGGCAGCTTTTCCCTGGTGGCCACTTTCTCGTACATCGCCAGGTAGGTTTCGATGTCATCTGCGGGTGTCATCTTAGAGATCGCTGCACAGACTGATTTCCGGGCATCTTGGACGCTTGGGGTTGCTCCTGCTGTCTGCAAAGCTATCACGTATTGTAGCAGCAACTGGTTGGTCTCTTGCTGCTGCTTATTAGCCTCCCATTGGTGCAGGTTTGTCTCTCGCTGCTGCAAATTAGCCTCCATGAGGGCCTTCACAACAGCCTCCATTTTGTCGTGGGGCACTGGTTGGAATACAGCTGGTTTGATGTACAACATACAACTGTGCCCAAAAATGCAAACCCAAAAATATATTGGCGTTAACGACAGCCTCACTGCATCCTCCCGCATCCTCCACCAATTGTGGGGATTCGCTCTGGTAGTTAGGCCTAGCGGATGCAGTATAGAGTAGAGGCAAAGTACACAGTTCTTGAATCAAACAGCGGTGTTTATTCACAAATTGGTGTATAACAAAATGTAGATAAGGTGTATCACAAAACACGGGTGGCTTGTTGTTTGTTCACACACAGGGAAAGTCCATAAACAAAAAAAGTCACCTTTTCTCCTGGGTGTTAATTCACGCCCTGTTAGCCGTTCAGCCTCATCAAGTCCATAGGCGGGCTGTTCGCCTTTAGAGGGGCCTGAGCCCTCCAGCCCGGCTCAAACCTCAAATCCCAGCTCAGCCCTCAGTTCACAGCACACAGACTCCTGAGCTCCACTGTCAGACGGATGTAAATCCACCACACCTGGCAGTGCTGGCTGGTTTTTATGCCTGGCAAAACCCGGCTTGGAACATGGGGAGTAGTCACCCACCCAGCACTTTGACTACTCCCAGTAAGAGTCGTCCTGGATCAGCTATGACAGCCATGCTAAATCTCACTGTGTCAATTAGCAATAGCTGCTGCTGCTGACACATAAAATACCGGCTCTAACTTCACCGAGGCCAGGAACCTCGGTGACACATACCTTCCATTCACAATGATTCCAGGTACCTTCTTACAAAAGATAGATAGATAGATAGATAGATATGAGAGAGATAGATAGATAGATAGATAGATAGATAGATATTTCCAGCAGGGGAAGTGTTACAGATGGGTGAGGGTTACACTGAGGTGCCAATGTGCCCAGTGAGTGCCCAGCCCCTAACAGCAGGAGTGGCGGTGCCCACTGGAGGATCACTGAGGGGGCGTGCAGAGAATGACTATAGATGCACATTTCAGATGAGTCGGTCCTGTGTTGTGGTGATCTCACCAGCCAGCCCAAAGAGACGGGAGAGCGTGCGGCTGGTAAATGTTCCAGATCATCATCTCCACACATCAGATGGAGAATGAGAGTCAGGCCTCGTGCACACCATTGTATTTATTATCCGTGCGGCCGCTTCGCAGATTATAGAACATGTCCTTTTGCAGATCCGTGGTTTGCCAACCAAAATACGGATACAGTCGTGTGCATAAGGCAGCTGTGTATATATATGTGTGTGTGTATATATATATATATATATATTATTTTTTTTTGTCCTTGATTATTATTTTTGCCCCCAGTGTTCTTATACCCACTGCCTTACAATCTCTTCTTGTCCATGTGTCCCTTCCCAAAACGGGTGCATCGGGTATTGTGAACCCTGTGCTCTGTGTAGTATCCACTCTCTTCAGTTTCCTGCACTGATCCTCTTTGGGGGCAAAATCAGGGTATTTGTTAATATATAATTGTCCGTAGAGATCTATACATAATGTCCCATTCACCGGAATGTGTATATGTAAGTAAACATCGCCCCCTGCAGGTGCAGTCCTATATCAGCAGCCGAGTGTGCGCTCTCTCTCTCGCTCTCTCTCTTCAAAAAGTGCTCAAATAACAGTGTCATATATTTCCTATGTAATACCATTATACAGTGCTGAAATATCAGTGTGACGTGTGGCCCATATAATACTGCTATACAGCGCTTAAAGGGATTCTGTCACCTCCTTTTACGATTTTAAGCTGGCACCATCGCTATGTTGACTAAAGTACCTTATTTCCAGGACTCTTCTTTTTACTTTATTTCGTTTAGTAGTTTTGATGTAAAAGCGATTTTTATGTTATGCTAATTATGGGTCCAAGGTGCCCAGAGGGGCGTTTTTCTCACTCTCCGGTGCCCAGTGACGCCCCCCTGCAGTGCCCAAGACAGCCTCCTGATCCTCAAAACACCTCCCACAGCCCGGCAAACGGTTCCGCCCCCTCCGCACGTCATAATCTACCTTATAGATATGCCCCGTCCTCCTTCCTGTCTGCAGCCAGAAAACTCGCGCAGGCGCAGTACCGTCATCAACGTCCTGAGGGCAACAGCCTCAAAAGTCTCCCTGGGCAGACAGGAAGAAGGACGAAGCATTTCTATAAGGTAGATTATGACGTGCGGAGGGGGCGGAACCGTTTGCCGGGGCTGTGGGAGGTGTTTTGAGGATCAGGAGGCTGTCTTGGGCACTGCAGGGGGGCGTCACTGGGCACCGGAGAGTGAGAAAAACGCCCCTCTGGGCACCTTGGACCCATAATTAGCATAACATAAAAATCGCTTTTACATCAAAACTACTAAACGAAATAAAGTAAAAAGAAGAGTCCTGGAAATAAGGTACTTTAGTCAACATAGCGATGGTGCCAGCTTAAAATCGTAAAAGGAGGTGACAGAATCCCTTTAACCACCTCCGGACCGCTGTACGCACAGACGCGTCCTGGAGGTGGTTGATTCATTCCGAGTGGACGCATATACGCGTCATCTCGCGAGACGCGAGATTTCCTGTGAACGCGCGCACACAGGCGCGCGCGCTCACAGGAACGGAAGGTAAGAGAGTTGATCTCCAGCCTGCCAGCGGCGATCGTTCGCTGGCAGGCTGGAGATGTGTTTTTTTTAACCCCTAACAGGTATATTAGACGCTGTTTTGATAACAGCGTCTAATATACCTGCTACCTGGTCCTCTGGTGGTCCCCTTTGTTTGGATCGACCACCAGAGGACACAGGTAGCTCAGTAAAGTAGCACCAAGCACCACTACACTACACTACACCCCCCCCCCCGTCACTTATTAACCCCTTATTAGCCCCTGATCACCCCTGATCACCCCATATAGACTCCCTGATCACCCCCCTGTCATTGATCAACCCCCTGTAAAGCCCCATTCAGATGTCCGCATGATTTTTACGGATCCACTGATAGATGGATCGGATCCGCAAAACGCATACGGACGTCTGAATGAAGCCTTACAGGGGCATGATCAATGACTGTGGTGATCACCCCATATAGACTCCCTGATCACCCCCCTGTAAAGCTCTATTCAGATGTCTGCATGATTTTTACGGATGCACTGATAGATGGATCGGATCCGCAAAACGCATCCGGACGTTTGAATGAAGCCTTACAGGGGCATGATCAATGACTGTGGTGATCACCCCATATAGACTCCCTGATCACCCCCCTGTAAAGCTCCATTCAGATGTCCGCATGATTTTTACGGATCCACTGATAGATGGATCGGATCCGCAAAACGCATCCGGACGTCTGAATGAAGCCTTACAGGGGCATGATCAATGACTGTGGTTATCACCCCATATAGACTCCCTGATCACCCCCCTGTCATTGATCACCCCCCTGTCATTGATTACCCCCCTGTAAAGCTCCATTCAGTTGTCCGCATGATTTTTACGGATCCACTGATAGATGGATCGGATCCGCAAAACGCATCCGGACGTCTGAATGAAGCCTTACAGGGGCATGATCAATGACTGTGGTTATCACCCCATATAGACTCCCTGATCACCCCTGATCACCCCATATAGACTCCCTGATCACCCCCCTGTCATTGATTACCCCCCTGTCATTGATTACCCCCCTGTAAAGCTCCATTCAGACGTCCGCATGATTTTTACGGATCCACTGATAGATGGATCGGATCCGCAAAACGCATCCGGACGTCTGAATGAAGCCTTACACGGGCGTGATCAATGACTGTGGTTATCACCCCATATAGACTCCCTGATCACCCCCCTGTCATTGATCACCCCCCTGTCATTGATCACCCCCCTGTCATTGATCAACCCCCTGTCATTGATCAACCCCCCTGTCATTGATCACCCCCCTGTCATTGATCACCCCCCTGTAAGGCTCCATTCAGACATTTTTTTGGCCCAAGTTAGCGGAATTATTATTTTTTTTTCTTACAAAGTCTCATATTCCACTAACTTGTGACAAAAAATTAAATCTCACATAAACTCACCATACCCCTCACGGAATCCAAATGCGTAAAATTTTTTAGACATTTATATTCCAGACTTCTTCTCACGCTTTAGGGCCCCTAGAATGCCAGGGCAGTATAAATACCCCACATGTGACCCCATTTCGGAAAGAAGACACCCCCAGGTATTCCGTGAGGGGCATATTGAGTCCATGAAAGATTGACATTTTTGTCCCAAGTTAGCGGAACGGGAGACTTTGTGAGAAAAAAATAAAAAATATCAATTTCCGCTAACTTGTGCCAAAAAAAAAAAATTTCTATGAACTCGCCATGCCCCTCATTGAATACCTTGGGGTGTCTTCTTTCCAAAATGGGGTCACATGTGGGGTATTTATACTGCCCTGGCATTCTAGGGGCCCCAAAGCGTGAGAAGAAGTCTGGTATCCAAATGTCTAAAAATGCCCTCCTAAAAGGAATTTGGGCCCCTTTGCGCATCTAGGCTGCAAAAAAGTGTCACACATCTGGTATCGCCGTACTCAGGAGAAGTTGGGGAATGTGTTTTGGGGTGTCATTTTACATATACCCATGCTGGGTGAGATAAATATCTTGGTCAAATGCCAACTTTGTATAAAAAAATGGGAAAAGTTGTCTTTTGCCAAGATATTTCTCTCACCCAGCATGGGTATATGTAAAAAGACACCCCAAAACACATTCCCCAACTTCTCCCGAGTACGGAGATACCAGATGTGTGACACTTTTTTGCAGCCTAGGTGGGCAAAGGGGCCCATATTCCAAAGAGCACCTTTCGGATTTCACTGGTCATTTACCTACTTACCACACATTAGGGCCCCTGGAAAATGCCAGGGCAGTATAACTACCCCACAAGTGACCCCATTTTGGAAAGAAGACACCCCAAGGTATTCCGTGAGGGGCATGGCGAGTTCCTAGAATTTTTTATTTTTTGTCACAAGTTAGTGGAAAATGATGATTTTTTTTTTTTTTTTTTTTTTTCATACAAAGTCTCATATTCCACTAACTTGTGACAAAAAATAAAAACTTCCATGAACTCACTATGCCCATCAGCGAATACCTTGGGGTCTATTCTTTCCAAAATGGGGTCACTTGTGGGGTAGGTATAATGCCCTGGTATTTTAGGGGCCCAAATGTGTGGTAAGGAGTTTGAAATCAAATTCTGTAAAAAATGACGAGTGAAATCCGAAAGGTGCTCTTTGGAATATGGGCCCCTTTGCCCACCTAGGCTGCAAAAAAGTGTCACACATCTGGTATCTCCGTACTCAGGAGAAGGTGGGGAATGTGTTTTGGGGTGTCATTTTACATATACCCATGCTGGGTGAGATAAATATCTTGGTCAAATGCCAACTTTGTATAAAAAAATGGGAAAAGTTGTCTTTTGCCAAGATATTTCTCTCACCCAGCATGGGTATATGTAAAAAGACACCCCAAAACACATTCCCCAACTTCTCCTGAGTACGGAGATACCACATGTGTGGCACTTTTTTGCAGCCTAGGTGGGCAAAGGGGCCCATATTCCAAAGAGCACCTTTTGGATTTCACTGGTCATTTACCTACTTACCACACATTAGGGCCCCTGAAAAATGCCAGGGCAGTATAACTACCCCACAAGTGACCCCATTTTGGAAAGAAGACACCCCAAGGTATTCCGTGAGGGGCATGGCGAGTTCCTAGAATTTTTTATTTTTTGTCACAAGTTAGTGGAAAATGATGATTTTTTATTTTTATTTTTTTCATACAAAGTCTCATATTCCACTAACTTGTGACAAAAAATAAAAACTTCCATGAACTCACTATGCCCATCAGCGAATACCTTGGGGTCTCTTCTTTCCAAAATGGGGTCACTTGTGGGGTAGTTATACTGCCCTGGCATTCTAGGGGCCCAAATGTGTGGTAAGGAGTTTGAAATCAAATTCTGTAAAAAATGACGAGTGAAATCCGAAAGGTGCTCTTTGGAATGTGGGCCCCTTTGCCCACCTAGGCTGCAAAAAAGTGTCACACATCTGGTATCTCCGTATTCAGGAGAAGTTGGGGAATGTGTTTTGGGGTGTCTTTTTACATATACCCATGCTGGGTGAGAGAAATATCTTGGGAAAAGACAACTTTTCCCATTTTTTTATACAAAGTTGGCATTTGACCAAGATATTTATCTCACCCAGCATGGGTATATGTAAAATGACACCCCAAAACACATTCCCCAACTTCTACTGAATACGGAGATACCAGATGTGTGACACTTTTTTGCAGCCTAGGTGGGCAAAGGGGCCCACATTCCAAAGAGCACCTTTCGGATTTCACTGGTCAGTTTTTACAGAATTTGATTTCAAACTCCTTACCACACATTTGGGCCCCTAGAATGCCAGGGCAGTATAACTACCCCACAAGTGACCCCATTTTGGAAAGAAGAGACCCCAAGGTATTTCGTGATGGGCATAGTGAGTTCATGGAAGTTTTTATTTTTTGTCACAAGTTAGTGGAATATGAGACTTTGTAAGAAAATTTAAAAAAAAAAAAAAATCATCATTTTCCGCTAACTTGTGACAAAAAATAAAAAGTTCTATGAACTCACTATGCCCATCAGCGAATACCTTAGGGTGTGTACTTTCCGAAATGGGGTCATTTGTGGGGTGTTTGTACTGTCTGGGCATTGTAGAACCTCAGGAAACATGACAGGTGCTCAGAAAGTCAGAGCTGCTTCAAAAAGCGGAAATTCACATTTTTGTACCATAGTTTGTAAACGCTATAACTTTTACCCAAACCATTTTTTTTTTACCCAAACATTTTTTTTTTATCAAAGACATGTAGAACAATAAATTTAGAGCAAAATTTATATATGGATGTCATTTTTTTTGCAAAATTTTACAACTGAAAGTGAAAAATGTCATTTTTTTGCAAAAAAATCGTTAAATTTCGATTAATAACAAAAAAAGTAAAAATGTCAGCAGCAATGAAATACCACCAAATGAAAGCTCTATTAGTGAGAAGAAAAGGAGGTAAAATTCATTTGGGTGGTAAGTTGCATGACCGAGCAATAAATGGTGAAAGTAGTGTAGGTCAGAAGTGTAAAAAGTGGCCTGGTCTTTCAGGGTGTTTAAGCACTGGGGGCTGAGGTGGTTAAGTAACAGTATCATATATGCAAATATAATACTGCCATACAGTGCTCAAATGCCAATGATATATACTGTATTGCCTATATAATATAGTGCTCAAATAACAATGTCGTATATTGCACATATACAGTCCTGATCAAAAGTTTAAGACCACTTGAAAAATGGCCAAAAATCCTATGTAGCATGGCTGGATCTTAACAAGGTTCCAAGTAGAGCTTCAACATGCAACAAGAAGAAATGGGAGTGAGACAAAACATTTTTTGAGCATTCAATTTAATGAAAACAACGAATAAACTGAAACAGGCTGTTTTTCAGCTGATCAAAAGTTACAACCACACCTCCAAAAAAAAACGATATCCCCCCAAAACAGAAATCCAACCTCCAAACATGAACTCAGTAATGAGTAGCTCCGCCGTTATTGTTTCGGCATGCTTGATGCAAGCGTTTACATGAGGTAAATGGGAACATTTCTCCAAGTGGTGAAGACGGCCGCACGAAGGCCATCTACTGTCTGGAACTGTTGTCCATTTTTGTAAACTTCCCTTGCCATCAATCCCCAAAGGTTCTCAATTGGATTTAGATCAGGGGAACACTCAGGATGGGCCAAAAGAGTGATGTTATTCTCCTGGAAGAAGTCCCTTGTCCTGCGGGCATTGTGTACTGTAGCGTTGTCCTGTTGAAAAACCCAGTCGTTACCACACAGACGAGGGCCCTCAGTCATGAGGAATGCTCTCTGTAACATCTGGACATAGTCAGCGGCCGTTTGACGCCCCTGCACTTCCTGAAGCTCCATTGTTCCACTGAAGGAAAAAGCCCCCCAGACCATTATGGCGCCCCCTCCACTGTGGCGTGTAGAAAACATCTCAGGTGGGATCTGCTTGTCATGCCAGTAACGTTGGAAACCATCAGGACCATCAAGGTTACATTTTTTCTCATCAGAGAATAAAACTTTCTTCCACCTTTGAATGTCCCATGTTTGGTGCTCTCTTGCAAAGTCCAAACGAGCAGTTCTGTGGCGTTCAAGGAGACGAGGTCTTTGAAGACGTTTTTTGTTTTTGAAGCCCTTCAGTCTCAGATGCCGTCTGATGGTTATGGGGCCGCAGTCAGCACCAGTAAGGGCCTTAATTTGGGTCAAGGATCGTCCAGTGTCTTGACGGACAGCCAATTGGATCCTCCGGCTCAGTGCTGGTGAAATGTTTTTGGGTCTTCCACTTGACTTTTTTGTTCCATAACCCTCAGGATCATTTAAGAAATTCCAAATGACTGTCTTACTGCGTCCCACCTCAGCAGCGATGGCGCGCTGTGAGCGACCCTGCTTATGCAGTTCAACCAGGCTCGGACTGACCCACAGGGGTACAAGGGAATCCCCGGTGGGCCCCTGAGCAAGTCCCCGGTGGGCCCTAATCTCCCACCCCCTGCACAAGTGGAACATAACACAATAGACTTACTGCACTTCATACATATATATTCAATGTACAGCACCTCAACCAGCCTCTGTTCATATAAAAAAAATTGTTACATTATTTATTATATTCGAATGTATCCGTACGGTGGCCCCCCAAAATACATTTTACTGGTGGGCCCTAGGTACCCCAGTCCGACACCGAGTTCAACAACCCGACCACGTTTTTTGCCTTTGCCATCACAACGTGTGACTACCTGACAGAAAATGACAATGAATCCACATCTTTGCACAGTATTTAGCCTTTTAAAGGCATGTGGGCCTAAACTTTTGATCAGCTGAAAAACAGCCTGTTTCAGTTTATTCGTTATTTTCAATTAATTGAATGCTCAAAAAATGTTTTGTCTCACTCCCATTTCTTCTTGTGGAATGTTGAAGCTCTACTTGGGACCTTGTTAAGATCCAACAATGTAAAATATGATTTTTTGCAATTTTTCAAGTGGTCTTAAACTTTTGATCAGGACTGTACTGTAATACTACCAAACAGTCCTTAAAGGGGTTATCCAGCACCTATAATGCTTTCAAAATGCTCGGGCACCTCATATAGATTATACTTACTGAGCTCCCCAGCAACCACGTCGCTTCTTATGCCCGCACGGCCGCCGCTGCATCTCCCCATCGCGCGGATCAAAACATCCGGTGACGGAGGGCAGCCAATAGCAGGCCGCGACGGAGAGGCGACACTAGGGAGGCTCATTCCCTTCGCAACCTGCTATTGGCTGCCAGTGCCAGATGTTTTCATCCACTCAACGGGAAGATGCAGCGACGGCCGTGCGGGCATAAGGAGTGACGAGGGTGATGGGGAGCAGGGTAAGTATAACCTATGAGGGGCCGGGCATTAGAGGGGCATTATAGGTGTTGGATAGCCCCTTTAAATTACAGTGTCATATATTGCCCATATAATACCGCCAAAAACAGTTTGTAACAGCAGTCTTAGTCTATCTGCTCCATAATGTCAATTTTTCCTGTCATGCAAATAATACGCAAATATAAGTAAAATAGGGGGGCACTCAGATATCTGTTTCTACAAGGACCACCAAAACGTACATAGAATTGAAAATATGAACTCATTTATTATTAAAAGTGGCAAGTACAATGTAGATAGATGGTGGTTAAATCACCCGGGTGTTGGCTATATCACATGCACATATACCATAAAACATAAAGCATAAAATATGAGGTAAAATGATCGGGACAGCAGACAAGACAAATAAGAAAAGTGATAATAGTAATAATAGTTAAAAAGTGGAGAAGATATATAAATTGTAGGAAGGCGGAAGGTATGTGTCACTGAGATTCCTGGCCTCGGTGAGGTGAGAGCCGGTAATTTTAAGTGTCAGCTGCAGTTAGTGCCGGCTCTTACTGGGAGCAGCCAAAGTTCAGGGTGGGTGGCTGCTCCCCACATTCCAGGCCGGGTTTTGGTTTGGGATATAAAACCCAGCCAACAGTCTCAGCTGTGTGTGGATTATCCTCCACTTCACAGTGAAGCTGTGGTTTTGGGATCTGCATGAGGTAAGCCATGCTAAAGGGCATTGCTGGAAAACAGGCCCCCTAAAGCCTGCAGTGGATGGCTGATGAAAAACCGCTAACCAGGTGAACGTTTGTGTTCTGTGGACTTTCCATGGTGTGAACATACACCAATACTGCGAACTGTTATTTTGTTTTGCCTTTTGCCTTTTGTGTGAATAAAAACTGAACTATTTAAGTTAAAGACTTTGTGATTGCCTCTATACTGTGTCCGCTAGCCTGTCTACCTGTCTTGGTGGTGCCCAAACATGAAGAGGTATGGGCTACAGAGGATCTATCCGGTCTGGATTAGTAGTTCCTTGAATTACAAGTAGAAAGGGGAAAAAAAGTTCCATTCACCAGTTAGTACTGACTTTTTAGTAGTCCAACAAATATATGATTCACCGAATTGTGCAAATATCAAAAAATAGCACATTTATTTCAAGCGGAAAAAGTGAGTATTGTGTTGGTTGGTTGGTACAAACTTATTGTTGGTCCAACAGATCAATAGTCCACCGCAACTGTACACATGAAGAACAGTTTGAATGTGAAGCCAGGGACCTCAAACAACAATTCTTGGGGAAAAAAAACTACCCAGATCATATAATCGATAAAGCACTCGAGAGTCTATGAATAGGGAGGATATCTTCATACCTAGAACAGAAACTAAACAGGACGACACCCTTAGAATTATCCTACCATTCCACTCCCAATATAGAAATCTAGAAATAATTATCAATAAATGTTGGTACCACTTACTAACGGATAAAATCATAGGTCCTCTTCTCCCGAATACCCCAAAAATAACGGTTTTCACATCAATAACCGCCAACTATCTACATTGTACTTGCCACTTTTAATAATAAATGAGTTCATATTTTCAATTCTATGTACGTTTTGGTGGTCCTTGTAGAAACAGATATCTGAGTGCCCCCCTTTTTTACTTATTTTTTTCCTTCTTTCTATACACGACAAAGGGTGAGCCGTGGGGTGTGCACCGATCCATTTTTGGTGGAACTAGTTTTGAGCCACTATTCCTTTTTCGCTCTAATACACAAATATACCCAGACATATACCATAGATACGAGGATGGCTTTCAGAGTCTACGACCTGTGCGGTCACTACCCTATGGTCTGGGTACGCCAAGCTTCCAACCCCAATCCCACACTTGGTGCCCAACTCACAAAATGGCAGCTGCACGAGATCCAGCTTCATGCCCTTGTTTATTATTAGTGTTATTATTTGGCCACACTATGACAGTGTTTCAGCACATTATGGCAGTATTATTTGGACACATTATGGTGGTGTTATTTGAGTTCATTATGAGAATTTGGGTTTGGGCACAATATGACAGTGTTGTTTTAACATTATGACAGTGGTATTTGGGCACATTATGATGTATTATATTAGGACATATTATGATGGTGTTATTTGGACACATTATGGCAGTATTACTTGGACATATTATGGTGGTGTTATTTGATCACATTATGAAGGTGTTTGGGCACACTATGACAGTGTTCTTTGGGCACATTATAAGGGTGTTGCTTGGGCACATTATGACAGTGTTATTTGGGCATTTTATGACAGTTTTTTGTGTGCACATTATGACGGTGTTATTTGGGCACATTATGACAGTGTTGTTTGGGCACATTATAAGGGTGTTGCTTGGGCACATTATGACAGTGTTATTTGGGCATTTTATGACAGTTTTTTGTGTGCACATTATGACGGTGTTATTTGGGCACATTATGACAGTGTTGTTTGGGCACATTATGTGGGCATGTGTTATTTGGGCACCCTATGGCAGTTTTTTGTGGGCACTGTGACACAGTGAGAGGTTTGGTCTGGGAAAACAGGTATTTTCCTCCCAGCATGTGCTGCTGGGCTGATTTACAGTCAGGTGAGGTCAAATATCGGACCTGGCTGTCCTTAAATAGGCAGCTGGGCTCAGCAGCCATGTGTCTGTGTTGGGATCTGGGAGCCTTGTGTCTGGATGAAGGCTTGCTACCTGTTTGGCCTGAAAACAGGTTGGTGCTGCTATGAGCAGGGACTCTTTGAGGCAGAATTGCCGCATGGTGTGAATTACCACCAACACCGCAAGGTGACTTTTTGTTTCATTATGACTGCTTGTTTTGTCACTTGCCTAAAGTGTGAATAAAACACTGATCTGTTTGATCCAAAGAACTTGTTGTTGCCTCTATACTGCGTCCGCTAATCCTGTCTACCAGAGCGAGTCCCCACAGCAAAGTGCTGTTTGGGCACATTATTGCAGTGCTGTTTGGGCACATTATGATGGCGTTCTTTCGGCATATTATGACAGTGCTGTTTGGACACATTATGGTAGCATTATTTGGACACATTATGGCAGTGTTATGTGAGCACATTATGACAGTGCTGTATGGGCACATTATGACGGTGTTATTTGGGCACTGTATAATATGGTTATTTTTGCACTGTGTCATTGTTTGATATTATATCATTCACCAAAAGAGGGAGCTGGCTTCAACAGAAGGTACTGCACAGGGCACCATGCCAACAAGCCTCTCTGGTTTGGCCAAGGTCATTAGGCTAGGGAAGAAAACAGAATCCTTGCCCCAGGCGATGGAAAGCTTAGCGACAACTGGTTGTTAGGGCCAGCAAAAAATATAATATATGGACATAGAGCAAAAAAATTGCAAAAAAATAAAAAATTAAATCTGACCTTTAGTTGAACACAATGCAATGCTGCCACCTACTGGTAAAATGCTGATGGTGAACGTTACAGGAGCTCAGGGCTATACTTGAGTATTAAAAAGGAATTAAAAAGGACTCCGTCACCTCTCTTGACATGTTTGTTTTATACTTGTATTCTCCGTAATATATTCATTCTGGATCATCTTTTCGTAGACCTCTATGTTGTGCTGTGGCACTATTATTTCTCCTGGAAATGTATGAATAAATTGGTGGCTGGGTCTTACCAGTTGGGGGTTTGTCCCTGCACATTATGACAGGTCAATCGGTGCTGCTGGTGTCAGACCATGTAGGAACATGCCCCTTTTGCAAGAGGAATGGTAACACCCAATTGTCCATTTAGTTGTACATTTCTAGGAGGAATCAAAGAGGAACAGTACAAGACAGAGTCATAAGAAAATATGCTCCAAAATTGCTATTTCATGGGGAATGCTAGGGGGCCGCAGAAAATGGTAGTTGGATGAGTGTGTGTACGTTACTAAGGGCAGAGCAGAAGATAAGCGTCTGCCAGGTACAGTGGTGGGCAGGACAGCCAGCCGGGCTGCTATGCCTGGCAGCAGCTCATATAGCTGTCTGCTGGCAGCCTGGTTTGCTGCACAGGCGCCGCATAAGTTGTAATGTACAGCACAGGCGCAGTGTCCTGGGAGCAGTCGGTGTCAGAGTGACATCGCACTGATGTCACCAGTTACCAGCGCCGCACATAACATCACTTTGTCAGAGTCATGTTTAGTACTTACAGTATGGGTCGCCTGATGCAGGTGCAGTGTACAGTGGTGCAGTGATGGCAACAGAGACAGATAGCAACTGTCTATAAGGAAGACCACAGTCCAGTAGTCCACATTGGAATTTGGGAGAAATGGCTGCCGCCCATCATTGCAGTCCAGGTGGATGCACCAGGGATCGTGCCCCTCATTTAATTTTTTGTGACTACTGTATTTAGATCTAGGACCCCCAGACATAAATTTGCTTAGAGACCCAGAAATACATCCCCTCCGCAGGCAAATATCATATGTGTATCTAATGTGTCTGGCTAACTGGTGGGATTTTTGCCAGAAAATGTACAGCAATAGTAAAAGTGATAATAATAATAATAATATTAGTAATAATAATAGTAGTAATAATGATCATAATAATATTAGTAATAATAATGATAATAACAATGATGATAATAGTAGTACTAATAATATTAATAATGATAATAATAATAGTAATGATAATAATTATAATAAGGTTAACAATAGTTAGAATAATAATAGTAATAATAAAAATACTAAGAATAATCATGGTAAAAATTATCATAATACAAATAATAGTAGTAGTAAAAATGATGATAAAAAAAATATAATGATAATAATAACAGTAATGATAATATTATAAATAGTAATATTAACAATAATAATAAAAGTAATAATAGTAATAATAAAAAAGTAAGAATAATAATTGTAATAATTGTAATGATAATAATAGTAGTAATAATGATTATAATTATAATAGTAATAACAGTAATAATGATAGTAATCAAAATAATGATAATAGTGATAATAATAGTAATAATAATGATGATGATAATATTAGTAATAATAATAGTAATAAAGATAATAGTAATAATTGTAATAATAGTAATAATGTCCTAAAATTCCCAAACACGGTAAATGCATTTAAAATACTTATGATATTGAAACACCACAAGGTGGCGCCACAACAGAGCAAACAAATAGAAGAGTAATAATAATGAGAATGATAATAATAATTGGAATAATAATAGTATTAATTACAATAATAATAGTAGTAATAATATCCTAAAACTCACAATAACAATAAATCATACATTAAAAATATTTATGATATTGAATCACCACAAGGTGGCGCCACAACACAGCAAACAAATGGGATCTGCACCTTAGGCCCCATTCAAACACAGCTGCATATTTTTAAAAAGGAAAAAATGTACCAAGAGGAAGTTTCTTGTGTAAATAAATTATTTTGGGGTAATAAGTTTGTTACACGTGGTTTTCTCTGCAGCTTATTGAATGCAATGGGGGGAAAAAAAGGTAAGGCTGATCGGCGGGGGTCCCTGGTCCCACCAATGAGATACTGATGACCTAACCTGAGGATAAGTCATCAGTATACAGGGAGTGCAGAATTATTAGGCAAGTTGTATTTTTGAGGATTAATTTTATTATTGAACAACAACCACGTTCTCAATGAACCCAAAAAACTCATTAATATCAAAGCTGAATATTTTTGGAAGTAGTTTTTAGTTTGTTTTTAGTTTTAGCTATTTTAGGGGGATATCTGTGTGTGCAGGTGACTATTACTGTGCATAATTATTAGGCAACTTAACAAAAAACAAATATATACCCATTTCAATTATTTATTTTTACCAGTGAAACCAATATAACATCTCAACATTCACAAATATACATTTCTGACATTCAAAAACAAAACAAAAACAAATCAGTGACCAATATAGCCACCTTTCTTTGCAAGGACACTCAAAAGCCTGCCATCCATGGATTCTGTCAGTGTTTTGATCTGTTCACCATCAACATTGCGTGCAGCAGCAACCACAGCCTCCCAGACACTGTTCAGAGAGGTGTACTGTTTTCCCTCCTTGTAAATCTCACATTTGATGATGGACCACAGGTTCTCAATGGGGTTCAGATCAGGTGAACAAGGAGGCCATGTCATTAGATTTTCTTCTTTTATACCCTTTCTTGCCAGCCACGCTGTGGAGTACTTGGACGCGTGTGATGGAGCATTGTCCTGCATGAAAATCATGTTTTTCTTGAAGGATGCAGACTTCTTCCTGTACCACTGCTTGAAGAAGGTGTCTTCCAGAAACTGGCAGTAGGACTGGGAGTTGAGCTTGACTCCATCCTCAACCCGAAAAGGCCCCACAAGCTCATCTTTGATGATACCAACCCAAACCAGTACTCCACCTCCACCTTGCTGGCGTCTGAGTCGGACTGGAGCTCTCTGCCCTTTACCAATCCAGCCACGGGCCCATCCATCTGGCCCATCAAGACTCACTCTCATTTCATCAGTCCATAAAACCTTGAGATATTTCTTGGCCCAGTCTTGACGTTTCAGCTTGTGTGTCTTGTTCAGTGGTGGTCGTCTTTCAGCCTTTCTTACCTTGGCCATGTCTCTGAGTATTGCACACCTTGTGCTTTTGGGCACTCCAGTGATGTTGCAGCTCTGAAATATGGCCAAACTGGTGGCAAGTGGCATCTTGGCAGCTGCACGCTTGACTTTTCTCAGTTCATGGGCAGTTATTTTGCGCCTTGGTTTTTCCACACGCTTCTTGCGACCCTGTTGACTATTTTGAATGAAACGCTTGATTGTTCGATGATCGCGCTTCAGAAGCTTTGCAATTTTAAGAGTGCTGCATCCCTCTGCAAGATATCTCACTATTTTTGACTTTTCTGAGCCTGTCAAGTCCTTCTTTTGACCCATTTTGCCAAAGGAAAGGAAGTTGCCTAATAATTATGCACACCTGATATAGGGTGTTGATGTCATTAGACCACACCCCTTCTCATTACAGAGATGCACATCACCTAATATGCTTAATTGGTAGTAGGCTTTCGAGCCTATACAGCTTGGAGTAAGAAAACATGCATAAAGAGGATGATGTGGTCAAAATACTCATTTGCCTAATAATTCTGCACGCAGTGTATAAGTATATAAGAGCTTTAAAGGAAATCTGTCACCAGGATAATCGCTATTGAAGTAAAGCCATGGCCTAATAGCACTTAGTACCTTATTTCCAGATGTGCCTTTGTTACAGCAATAGATGTTTTTATCCTCTGAAAATCCAGTTTATTTGGTATACAAATGAGCCAGTAAGGTGCCCAGAGGGGCGTGACTCTTGCAGGAAGTTGCCCAGAAACGCCCCCTGCCACAATGTGTCCACCCTCAAAGACTTAAAACCCCGCCCCCAGGTCACGCTAAGCCACGCCACTGATCTGGTTAGGCCACGCCCCCTCCCACTCCTGAGCCAACGGGGATTGTAAAAATCAACTTCTGTCAGCTGCAGGGTGGAAGGGAGGGTGACTTTCTCCCTGTAGCTCACACTCAGACAGTACAGTGCTGCTGTCTTAGAGTGAGCTGTTCAAAAGGACACGCCCCTGATCCAGTAAAGGCCACTGTGGAGGTCAATGTCAAGGCGGTGGTATGCTGTTAAAGTCACTGTTAAAGGGGAAGGCTGCTGTAAAGGTCAAAGTTAAGGGGGTGGGCAGCTGTGGAGGTCCAATTTTAAGGGACGGGGCACTGTAGGGGGGTCAGTGTTAAGGGGTGGGGGGCTGTGGAGGTCACTGTTTGGGGGGCGACTGCTGTAGATGTCACTGTTATAGTGGATAGTGTTGATATCTTTTAACGACACACACAAACATTAAATGAAATAGATTAAAAATACCCGGCTCCTTCAGCTAGTAAAGAATTTTTTTTCTTTACACACATAACAAAAGGCAAGACAATGATAATATTTAGAGATGAGCGATTTTCATATTTTGAAATTCGTTCACTCTTCATTTACTGCTGAATTGTGTTGTGGATTCCGTTACCACGGACCATAATGCAATTCTATGACGGAATGCATAATGGAAACGGGACGGATCCGTTTTGCAGCCCATAGACTTCTATTATGACGGAATGAATAACGGAATGCCTCTAAAGGCATTCCGTTCTGCATTCCGTCATAGAATTGCGTTATGGTCCATGGTAACGGAATCCATAACGCAATTCACCTTTTACTAGTAAACGAAGCGTGAACGAATTTTATAACCTGTCCTTTAGGCCTTGATGTTTTTGGCCTTCTTGGACTTGATATTGTTTGTCCGCTTGGCCATTAGTGCTTGGCCTCCTTGACCTTGATGTTATTGGTCTTCTTCGTTTTGATGTTTTTGGCTTCCTTGACCTTGATGTATTTGGTGTTCTTGGCCAGGATATTTTGGCTACCTTGACCTTCAGGTTATTGGTTCTCTTAGCCAGGACAATTATATCCTTGGTCTTCCTTACCATGATGTTTTTGGTCACTTTGACCTGGATGTTATTTTTCTTATTGATCGTGATATTTTTGGTCCTTTTTGACCATGATATTTTTGGAAGAAAGATGGTGGTTGAGCTGCTTTCTGCAGGAGTGTTTTATGAGAAGGTGCATATACTCCTGATGTTTTGATGTCAAGTGCGGTGGAAATGTATTTACATGTGATAAAATAAGATCGTTAACGTTTTATGTTTTAGCAATTAGATGTTTTTAGTAGGACAAGACAATGATGTTACTTTAATTTTTTTTATCATGATGTTGTTCTTTTTGTATTTAGGGTCTTTTAGGACATATTTCTGGCATTCTTGCCCTTGATGGTTTTAGTTGTCTTGGACTAGATCTTTTTTACCTTAATGTTTTTGCTCTTCTTGGCCATTGTGTTTGTGATCTCTTTCTCTATAGGGGTTTCTAATCCTTTTTTGACTTTCCAGTCTCTTCATCTTAAGTTAGTTTCACATAGAGAACAGATCGCCAGAGCCCTCTGGATCCAAAATGGGGTCTAGCGGAGATGTGGCCACTATCCTGCATGCAGCAGATTTTGTCCGGCTCATTCCCAGCATTCTATGCCGCAACAGCCTGCATGTGAAAGTAGCCTTAGGGTCTATTGACACGACTATAGGCCATCCATGCCAATATTGCGGACCGCAAATAGCGGTTACGCAATATTTGGGCACCGGCCATGTGAATCCCGTATCACGGATACAGACCTATTGACTTGAATGGGTCCACAATCCTCAAGATAAGGCACAGGATCGGTCACCAATGGAATCAGAAGCTATTCCGTGGGCTTTTTTGTCTGTGCCTCTGCGCCACAAAAGATAGAACATATTCTATATTTTGCTGTATCTTGCAGATTGTGGGCCTAGGGCAAAGGGGTTATTGTTAGCATCACTGGTGGTTTAGAGCCATAAGGGCTTAATTTATTATTAATAATTGTCTAGTGCAGTAATGGTTTAATATCAGTCTCCCTGTAGTCTAGGACAAGCAGAGCAGAGAGGAGGATGAGGCAGCTCTTTAGCTCAGTGCTCTGAAGTAACCTGTCCTTCTGTGTGATTAGGGCAGGTTTTGTGTTTACTAATAGGACAGTGGCCATTTTATTTCTCCTAATGATTGCTCCCGAGACAAAACAAGCCATTATAACTAACGAAATGTATCTGGGAATATATTTATAATAAGGTAATATTTAAGTATTCATTTTCTTAATTTCCGGAGAACCCGTTTAAAGGGGTTGTCTGGGTTCAGAGCTGAACAAGGATATACCCAGAATTTCACCCCTCTGGCCCCCCTGATATGAGCATTGTAGCATTTCATGCTCCGATGCTCGGCCTTGCCCTGTGCAGGAAGTTTTTTTTATATTTATAACAACACATTGCTAGGCGGCGCCTCTAACCAGCATGTCCATGTAGCCTATTTGATAGGATAACATTAGGCCTACTCTTGGTTATAATTTACTTATTGCTGGATGGCAAGGTCATTTCAACACATAGTGGGCACAGTGCAACCTGCCAGCAAGTCCTTATTAGACAGGTAGTTCTTGTAGATATTGTTATATAGCAGTCATGGGCTCCAGGCATTGCCTGCAACTGCTTTTGGTTGTTCTCGATGATCATAGCCAGTGATTCACGATATGTACACCTGGCCTTCAGTGCACCATCTGTAACACCCCAGAGTTGTCTTACTACACGCCTCTACCCTGCTACTATCTCCTAGGAGCCTTTATACTGTCATCAGATATAATTTACATTATGTCTTCCACAAATGTGCATATAAATCTATGTCAGTTTAGTGTATCTGAGCTGGAATGGTCTATTCCAGCTTAGCTCCCACTCTGTGGAGAGGTGGGCTGGTCCCACATCCTGCAGAAAGGGTGAAGAAGGAAGTTAGTCAGAGTTTAGCCCACCCCCTGCTAGGGCTAGGGGTAGGGTGTGTGGAGTTCCCCTACATAGGGAAGACAGCAAGGACCTAGTCTCGGCTGAGACATGGCCATATACCCAGCTAGAGCACCTTCAGCTCTGCTGGATGAAGAAAGCAGAAACTACAGACCAACTCCAGAGTTCCAGGAAGAAAGCATCCCCTCAGAATCCATCTGTGAGATAAGTCCAGTGACTAGGAGAAGCCTATTCCTCCTCAGCTAGTCTGTCCCCACACAGCAGAAGTTACATTCAAAGCAGAAGTACTCATTCCTGCCAATCATTGCCAAAACCTGCTGGGACCAAGAGACCAAAGCTGTATACTGTTTGGATGCAAATTGTTCCAAGTAAAGCAACAATTGAACTTCATCTAGAGGTCCGGACATAATTTATTCTGCAAAGTTCCTCTATTACTCCTGCTATCACTACACTCAAATTTATTGCAAGTGAGCCAGGAGTCCGGCCGTACCCAGGTAGGAGACACTGTGACACAACTACCACAAAGCTATAGAGACATTATAGGCCATTACACAACTCTGGCATTTCTAATCTGGGCTGTGCGTTATAACACCTTGGAAGGGCCCTGGGATAGTACCCTGCCAGGGCCATCTTTAATATTGACTGGACCCTGGGCAAAAATTTACTTGGGCCCCCTGGATCCCGCCTTCCCACACCTTAGCAGGCAATCACGCCCTCCACCACAACACACACACAAAAAATCCACACATCTGGTAGAGTACAGTGAATGACTGTAAATACTTCCAGTTCTGAAGACTCCAGCGGCTCAGGATCAGTGCTCTGGGCATCTGGGCTCAGGCTGGAAGTGGGCACCTGACTGACTTTAAAACCAGCCTCCAGGGCAGACTAACTGGTCAGGTGTGCATGGCTGTCATGTCAGTATAAAACTGAGTCTGCTTATACACTGCGTGCAGAATTATTAGGCAAATGAGTATTTTGACCACATCATCCTCTTTATGCATGTTGTCTTACTCCAAGCTGTATAGGCTCGAAAGCCTACTACCAATTAAGCATATTAGGTGATGTGCATCTCTGTAATGAGAAGGGGTGTGGTCTAATGACATCAACACCCTATATTAGGTGTGCATAATCCTTTCCTTTGGCAAAATGGGTCAAAAGAAGGACTTGACAGGCTCAGAAAAGTCAAAAATAGTGAGATATCTTGCAGAGGGATGCAGCACTCTTAAAATTGCAAAGCTTCTGAAGCGTGATCATCGAACAATCAAGCGTTTCATTCAAAATAGTCAACAGGGTCGCAAGAAGCGTGTGGAAAAACCAAGGCACAAAATAACTGCCCATGAACTGAGAAAAGTCAAGCGTGCAGCTGCCAAGATGCCACTTGCCACCAGTTTGGCCATATTTCAGAGCTGCAACATCACTGGAGTGCCCAAAAGCACAAGGTGTGCAATACTCAGAGACATGGCCAAAGTAAGAAAGGCTGAAAGACGACCACCACTGAACAAGACACACAAGCTGAAACGTCAAGACTGATTTTTCTAAGGTTTTATGGACTGATGAAATGAGAGTGAGTCTTGATGGGCCAGATGGATGGGCCCGTGGCTGGATTGGTAAAGGGCAGAGAGCTCCAGTCCGACTCAGACGCCAGCAAGGTGGAGGTGGAGTACTGGTTTGGGTTGGTATCATCAAAGATGAGCTTGTGGGGCCTTTTCGGGTTGAGGATGGAGTCAAGCTCAACTCCCAGTCCTACTGCCAGTTTCTGGAAGACACCTTCTTCAAGCAAAGGTACAGGAAGAAGTCTGCATCCTTCAAGAAAAACATGATTTTCATGCAGGACAATGCTCCATCACACGCGTCCAAGTACTCCACAGCGTGGCTGGCAAGAAAGGGTATAAAAGAAGAAAATCTAATGACATGGCCTCCTTGTTCACCTGATCTGAACCCCATTGAGAACCTGTGGTCCATCATCAAATGTGAGATTTACAAGGAGGGAAAACAGTACACCTCTCTGAACAGTGTCTGGGAGGCTGTGGTTGCTGCTGCACGCAATGTTGATGGTGAACAGATCAAAACACTGACAGAATCCATGGATGGCAGGCTTTTGAGTGTCCTTGCAAAGAAAGGTGGCTATATTGGTCACTGATTTGTTTTTGTTTTGTTTTTGAATGTCAGAAATGTATATTTGTGAATGTTGAGATGTTATATTGGTTTCACTGGTAAAAATAAATAATTGAAATGGGTATATATTTGTTTTTTGTTAAGTTGCCTAATAATTATGCACAGTAATAGTCACCTGCACACACAGATATCCCCCTAAAATAGCTAAAACTAAAAACAAACTAAAAACTACTTCCAAAAATATTCAGCTTTGATATTAATGAGTTTTTTGGGTTCATTGAGAACATGGTTGTTGTTCAATAATAAAATTAATCCTTAAAAATACAACTTGCCTAATAATTCTGCACTCCCTGTATAGCACCTACCAGTAGCCATTTGGCTCCAGGAGAAGTATATGGTGGGCTCAGCATGCATGTTGGTACTTGCATCCCTGGATCCGATGAAAGCTGTAATGGCACCGGACGGGGTTAAAAGCAGAGTGTGCCTGGCATGCATGCTGACCTGCGCTCCCTGGACTTTGTGTGGCTGTCATGGCCCATAACAGGTAGGAACTAGTGTTAGGGACCACTCATGGAGGCGACCTTGACGTGGTGAGTGGCTTATTACGCTTTGGCCAAAATGTACACCAATGCCTCATTCAACATCCAGCATAGAGGCAGGGCAGAGTGCTGGTTGCAGAGTGCGGTTGCATTTGTGTTTTTGCGTTTGTATCTTATTGTACCCAGGAGAATCTTCAGAACTGTCAGTGGCACCGGTGCTTTTCTGTGATAGGTTATAGAGAAAGGGACTTTAGAGTGCGCTGTAGAAGCGGACCCTGAGTAAGAGGGGTAGATAGGAGTATCAGCTGAGGGTAGCCTGGACTCTGATGTGTTTGCTGCAGAATGCATTTATTCTAACTCTTGTTCATGCATTCTGTGTAAACCTGTTTATACTGTTAATCCAATTTTCCGGCAGTTACATCTTGTTCTTTAATAAAGCCGGTTTTTCTTCAGTCTCCTTGTCCGCTGTACTGTACTTGAATCCTGCTTTGCGGTCTCTCCCTCCTCTGACCGCTACAAGTGGCGCTGCGAGCAGGGTACAGTCACAGAGATGGAGGCGGCTGAAGGCAATGTGCATAATGCTAATGTGAGCACCTCAGACAATGGTGGAACCCCTGCAAGGGCCCTCCCTATTGGCACGTTGTTTAACTTGCTACCCAAACTTGATGGCCAGAACATGTCATTGTCGGACTGGGTGTCAAGATTACAGAGCACTGCTAGGATTTACAATGTCAGCCCAGAACTACAAGTAGAAATAGTTTTGGCCGCTCTAGAGGGTGAGGCCCGACAAAATGTTCTACTACAACCGGAAGCCACGCGCAATACATTGAAAGAGATAGTACGATTCCTGGGAGAAATATACGGTGAAACAGCCAGCGCAGGGCACCTCAGGGCAAAATTCTTTTACCGAATTCAGCAGGAAGACGAAGATGTCTCGCAGTATGCAATGGCGCTACAGGAAGTGTTGGCCGAGGTGCAGAAAAAAGAGGCAATCGGAGTAACCGCCATGGGAACTGCAGATCGGATCCTGCGGGAACAATTCATTCTGGGACTCTACAGCACTCCCCTGAAACGGGCCCTGCAGGAACGGGTTAGGGTGGACCCTACACTAACCTTTAGACAAATATTAGCAGAGGCAGTGGCATGGAGCAAAGAAGAAAGTTATGTGTCCGGACCCAGACCGTCACCTCCCTCGGAGTTTCAAAGAGCGAAGAGGTCCTAGTCAGAGTAGTACAAGACTTACAGAGCTCTCTGAGTGCGATGCATGAAAAGTTGACACACCTGGAAAAACAGATGGAGTCGCACTATGCCCCTGAAACTGCCTACCCGGCCCGACAACAAATTTATCAGGCGCCCCCATGGATTCCTATACCAGAATATCCTCACCCTAATTTACTCTCCCACCAAGCTCCTCAATATCCTCCAAGGAGGCCCGTCAATCAAGTCCTAAGGGCACCCCCCAGTCTCTTTGTCCGCTGTACTGTACTTGAATTCTGCTTTGCGGTCTCTCCCTCCTCTGACCGCTACACAGGCATATAATGCAACAACTAAAATGTAAGGCTTCAAGTATAACAAGTAAAGTTCAAACACTTCTTGCTTGAAGTTTCAAGTAGGATTCAGCAACCTAGGCAAATAAGTTCATTCTCCAAAGGGCAAGAGTAGTATAAGTTCCGTGATAGGCCTGATGAAAGTCTTTACAGTCCCTTGTCTTGCGATGGTGCGTACAATCCTTATCCACTTGGAAAAACGTTCAAAGCGTTGACAGCCCAAGACGAGTTTTTGTTTAGTTCTGGTGGCGAGGGTTGTGACTTCAAGACGAATCTCTGGATCCTTGTCAGGTTCTAGAAGACCGAAGACGTCAGCCGTGGTCTCTTCTGTGTGATCCAGCAGGAATTGAGGACCTGTTAACCAGGAAGAATTTGCAAATACACTGGCAGACACTGGCCTAGTAGCATGATCTGCAGGATTAATTTCAGATGGGACATAATGCCATTGTTCAGGTTTAGATGATTCTTTCTACACGGTTGCTGACGTAGACATAGAAATGTTTAGTCTGGTTGTATATGTAGCCCAGAACAACCTTACTGTCTGTGTAGAATTTGGTGTCATCTATCTAAATGTCTAGCTCGTGTAATATGAAATCTGTGATTTCTACAGCTAGCATAGTCCCACAAAGTTCAAGCCTAGGAATTGTGTGCTCAGGCTTAGGTGCTAACTTAGCTTTCCTAAACAGAAACCCTATGTGGGTTTGATTAGAAGAGTCTCTCACCTTGAGGTAGGCAACAGCCGCTATGGCCTCAGTAGATGCGTCTGAGAAGATGTGAAGCTCTTTTCTCCAGCTCGTAGCGAGGGAAGCTGAGGTGCAGCAGCGTGGTATATGGATTCCATCTAAGGCGTGTAAAGATTGCTTCCAGGACTCCCACTTTGAAAGCTTGTCAGATGACAGTGGAGCATCCCAATCTTTAATAGACTCTGAGAGCTGTCTAAGTAAGGCTTTACCTTGTATGGTGATGGGAGCCACAAATCCCATTGGATCGTATAGGCTGTTTACCACTGACAGAACACCACGCTTGGTAAATGGCTTGTCTGTAGAGCTGACTTGAAAGCTGAAAGTGTCCTTTAATAGGTCCCACCATAGGCCCAGACTTCTCTGTATAGGTGGCATGTCCATTCCCAGATTTAAGTCCTTAAACCCTGTGGCATGATCGCCGGGTTGAAAGACTTTCATAACAGCAACACTATTTGAGGCAATTTTGTGTAGTCTGAGGTTAGCCTCAGAAAGCATACCTTGTGTCCTTTGGAGCAGGTCTATGGCTTCTTTGTCTGTAGGCAGTGTCGGACTGGGGTACCGAGGGCCCACCAGTAAAATTTATTTTGGGGGCCCACCATATGGATTCATTCAAATATAATAAATAATCTAACACGTTTTTCTTTATATGAACATAGCCTGGTTGATGTGCTGTACATTGAATATATGTATGAAGTGCAGTAAGTCTAATCTGTTTTGTGCCACTTGTGCAGGGGGTGGGAGAGTAGGGGCCCACTTTGCTCAGGGGCCCACCGGGGGATTCACCTGTACCCCTGTGGGCCAGTCCGAGCCTGTCTGTAGGTAAAGACTTAAGTCCATCGTCAACATAAAAGTCTCTCTCAACGAAGTGGCGAGCATCCGCGCCATACTCCTTTTCTCCATCAATGGAAGTCCTTCGTAAACCGTATGTTGCAACAGTGGGTGAGGGACTATTTCCGAAGACATGTACTTTCATGCGGTATTCAATAATCTCATTGTCCATGTTGTTGTCACGGTGCCACAGAAACCTTAGGAAGTTCCTATGGTCTCCACGTACAATGAAGCAATGAAACATCTGTTCAATATCAGCAGTTATGGCAACTGGTTCTCTTCTAAATCAAGTACAAACTGGATTCCCAAAAAGTTGGGACACTATACAAATCGTGAATAAAAACTGAATGCAATGATGTGGAGGTGCCAACTTCTAATATTTTATTCAGAATAGAACATAAATCACGGAACAAAAGTTTAAACTGAGAAAATGTACCATTTTAAGGGAAAAATATGTTGAATCAGAATTTCATGGTCTCAACAAATCCCCAAAAAGTTGGGACAAGGCCATTTTCACCACTGTGTGGCATCTCCCCTACTTCCTACAACACTCAACAGACGTCTGGGGACCGAGGAGACCAGTTTCTCAAGTTTAGAAATAGGAATGCTCTCCCATTCTTGTCTAATACAGGCCTCTAACTGTTCAATCGTCTTGGGCCTTCTTTGTTGCACCTTCCTCTTTATGATGCGCCAAATGTTCTCTATAGGTGAAAGACTGCAGACTGGCCATTTCAGTACCCGGATCCTTCTCCTACGCAGCCATGATATTGTGATTGATGCAGAATGTGGTCTGGCATTATCTTGTTGAAAAATGCAGGGTCTTCCCTGAAAGAGATGACGTCTGGATGGGAGCATATGTTGTTCTAGAACCTGAATATATTTTTCTGCATTGATGGTGCCTTTCCAGACATGCAAGCTGCCCATGCCACACGCACTCATGCAACCCCATACCATCAGAGATGCAGGCTTCTGAACTGAGCGTTGATAACAACTTGGGTTGTCCTTGTCCTCTTTGGTCTGGATGACATGGCGTCCCAGATTTCCAAAAAGAACTTCCAATCGTGACTCGTCTGACCACAGAACAGTCTTCCATTTTGCCACACTCCATTTTAAATGATCCCTGGCCCAGTGAAAACGCCTGAGCTTGTGGATCTTGCTTAGAAATGGCTTCTTCTTTGCACTGTAGAGTTTCAGCTGGCAACGGCGGATGGCACGGTGGATTGTGTTCACTGACAATTCTGTGATTTCCTTTACAGTAGCATTCCTGTTTGTGGTGCAGTGTCGTTTAAGGGCCCGGAGATCACGGGCATTGAGTATGGTTTTACGGCCTTGACCCTTACACACAGAGATTGTTCCAGATTCTCTGAATCTTCGGATGATGTTATGCACAGTTGATGATGATAGATGCAAAGTCTTTGCAATTTTTCGCTGGGTAACACCTTTCTGATATTGCTCCACTATCTTTATGCGCAACATTGTGGGAATTGGTGATCCTCTACCCATCTTGGCTTCTGAGAGACACTGCCACTCTGAGAAGCTCTTTTTATACCCAATCATGTTGCCAATTGACCTAATTAGTGTTAATTGGTCTTCCAGCTCTTCGTTATGCTCAAATTTACTTTTTCCAGCCTCTTATTGCTACTTGTCCCAACTTTTTGGGGATTTGTTGACACCGTGAAAATTGGAATCAACGTATTTTTCCTTTAAAATGATACATTTACTCGGATTAAACGTTTGATCTGTCATCTACGTTCTATTACAAATAAAATATTGACATTTGCCATCTCCACATCATTGCATTCAGTTTTTATTCACAATTTGTTTAGTGTCCCAACTTTTTTGGAATCCAGTTTGTACGTCTACAAGGTTGTTGGTTAGATTCGGGCCAGTGAGAAGAACATCGTTTAGAGATACACCTTGATGCTTGGCACTGGAGTCAAATACTATCCTGATTTGTTTTGGCTTATGTGGATTATACACTCCGAAGAAAGGCAGATACCTGCACTGTTCGTGTCTTTGAAGTGGTGGCACTGGTTTGGCGTGATCGTTGTCAAAGATCCTTTTCATAAAGGCAATTAAATGGTCTTTCATTTCAGGCTTGTTCCTTAGTGTTCGTTAAAGTGAGTTGAATCTGGATAAAGCCTGTTCACGATTGGTCGGGAGTTTGGCCCTTGTAGCACGAAGAGGTAATGGTGCAACCCAGCTGTTAGACTCATCCAGAAAGAATTCCGTATCCATTATTTTGATGAATTCTCTGTCTTCAACTGACAAGGCTATTTTATTGTCCTCACTTGTTGTACAAAACACTGTGGTACCTAGGTTGTCATCAAGAAGGACAGGAGTAACATCAGGTACTTGGATGATGTCAAAAAGCTTCTCCTTTACTTCATAATAGTGAGGGCACTATTAGAAGTGGGATGCACGTCCGTTTTCCAACACGTAAGTCTTGAAGGAGTGGATCTCAGCTGGCGTACACATCCTATCCAAGCATACATTGCCCACTATTACACAGCCTAGGTCAAGTCTTTGTGCATAAGGGGCGTTGTCAGGCCCATCGCACTGATTGCGTACTTTATGTACTCTGAGAATGTCCCTTCCTAATAGGACTAAGATTTCAGCACTCTTGTCCATTGTAGGAATCTCATCAACAAGGTGCCTTAAATGAGGATGGTGATATGCAGCCTCTGGAGTGGGAATCTCTTCTCTTTCATCTGGTATCTGGTCGCACTCGACTAACGTTGGTAGGGGTATGCCCTCTTCCTCATTGTTATGAGAGACCATCAATCCCCCAACCCTTCTGCCGAAGGTCTCTATACGACCAGAACAGGTTCTGAGAGTATATGGTGTTGCGTGACCCTCTATGCCAAAGATCTCAAAGAATTTAGGCTTAACAAGGGATCAGTTGCTCTGTTCATATATTATGGCATACATCCTAGCAGCTTTCTCAGGATGATCCCTTGGGTATATCTTGACTAGGCATATCCTGGCACAGCATTTGTGGTCCTTGCCTTCTCCACAGACTTCTGTACATAAAGAAGAGACATTATCTTTGGTTGAAGCTTGACCTTGTTGCTCCCCGCCATGATTTGAGACAGGAGTGGAGGTAGGAAGTTATTGTGGGTTGTCTGGAAGTGGCGTAGGATGCATGACTGTAACATGTCTGTCGCTACCGCATTCCGTGCACTTAATGACAACTTTACAGTCTTTAGCAAAATGGCTATAAGAAGCACAGCACTTGTAGCATATGCCAAGTTTCCTGAGAATCTCCCTGCGCTCTTGTAAATTCTTTGCCCTAAGCCCACGACATTTCTTAAGAGGGTGAGGTTTCTTGTGAATAGGACACTGACTATTAGGGTTTTTATCCCTGTCATCCACAACGCCCTGATCAGTATGTGAGGTTGTGGAGGGTGAGATGTCTGTCCTTTTAAAAGATATTGCTCTATTTAAGTCTCTACGTTTAGCTGCTGTGTTATCATACCTTGATGATGGTAAGGATGAAGCAGGCAGGTTGGGTTCACTGAAGCTGGGATCGTTTCTCATCCAGGCTTAATCGCTAATAAACCTGCAGAAGTATGAGAATGGAGGAAAGGATACATTATAGTCTCTTTTGTATCTTGAGCCCCATTTCTCTTGTAGGCCGTATGGCAGTTTAGACACCACTGGGTTGACACCATGAGCGGTGTCTAGGAAGCTTAGTCCAGGTAGACGTGGGTCAGTCTTTGCCAACTCTAGCTCCATGAGGAGGTCACTTAGATCTTGCAATAGTCCTTGTTCCCTATTTTGTGGAAGTTTTGCAGTCTCTTGAATAGAGCGCTTTCTATGGCTTCAGAGATACCATAGGCCTGCTCAAGTCTTGCCCATGCAGCAACAAGACCTGCATCTGGGTGGTCAACATATACTGTTCTGAGTCTTTTAACACGACCTGCAGATTCTGGTCCCAGCCACTTTATGAGCAAATCAAGTTCTTCCTTAGCAGTAATGCTGAGATCAGCAATAGTAGCCTTGAAGGTTGATCTCCAGGCCCTGTAGCTTTCTGGACAGTCGTCAAACCTTCAGATGCTGGTGTTAATGAGCTCACAGCGTACCATGTATCTGGCAAAGTCATTCATGTCTGGTCTCTCACTCCTTGGTGTCAAAGTAACTTGTGGAACCCCTTGGGTGTGAAAGTTCTCTGGTGATGTAGGGTGAGGTTTACCAGGGTAAAATGATGTTGCCTGAGCGTTTAACTGTGGTATAGTTTCTAAGGCTTGTGCTGGCTTTGGTTTGAGCTGCGGCTTATCACCGGAAGTCACCTTGTTGTTGACATGAGTTCATCCAGTTTGCTGCGTAGATGTACTTGCATTGTAGACTTGAAGAGGCGCAGACATATAGAGCTGAGAGGTCTCTGCGTTGGAAGTCAGAACAGTGTTGTTAGTAGGAGGTACAGGAGATGACTCTGTATCTTTCCAGATGTTATGCTTTAAAACATATTCACTGGTGCATTCAGCTGGATCTTCCAGTTCTGCTGGCATAAGGCAGTCTGAATTAGTACTTTGTCCCATTTATTGTTCAAGGACTTTCAGCCTTGCTAGGGAAGCCGCTTCCTCCCCTTCCATTTGCAGAATATTTATATGTGAATCTGCCTCTGCTTGGAGAGCTTTGCTTTGTGCTTCCATCTTGGCTTGATGAGCTGCCATCTCTGCTTGTTGAGCTGCCCTTTGAGCTTCCATCTCTGCTTGACGAGCTGCCATCTCTGCTTGTTGAGCTGCCGTTTGAGCTTCCATCTCTGCTTGCTTTCTGGTAAAGAAGCTTTGCGCCTTTTTTTATTCTGCATCAGCGCGGGCCTCTATTAACTTGTCGCTTAATGTTGATCTTCTGGAACGAGAGGATCTGGAAGAAAGTGCAGTGCGCTTGGTTGTGGTGGATCTGTGACATCTGGTCTCCTGCAGTTGAGTAATGCGAAGTTCTGCCTTAAGCTTAGCATTTTGCACTGCGAGATCCCTTTGTTGGTTCAGTGCATCAGTCCTAGTCAGTTCTGCTGAAGAATCCTCTATATTAGAGTCCTGCAAGAAGGTTGAGTATTTTGCAGACAGCTGCTGGTAGTGTACATACACAGCAAATAGGTGATTTATAGAGTCTCTTATTTCAGCTGGTTGATCATTAGTGTGTGACAAAACTGACATGCGGTGTGAGGTTCTGTCCCAGAGGTCTGACAGATTACTGGAGAACTCATCTCTAGTGGCTTCATAGTTTTCTCTTAGTTTCTATGTTGGTTTTATTGTACGTTTGGGTCTTACACTCTGTTCGGTAATAACTGCAGAATCTGCTCCCTGTACGTCTGCCGGTTCAGAGGAATGATGTATCTGCGTTGGTTCAGCCATAAAAGAGTGTTCAGAGCCTTGTCTTGTCATTATATTTTTTTTACGGTTTTGCGAAAAAATTGTACTGTCTCTTTAAGAAGACGAACAGCAGCTTAGACAGGTGAGGTAACAGTGCAATGTAGAGAAACAGTTTTGAACATTCACTTGAAGTGCAGTAAGCTTGTGCGACCATGTGCTTTCACAAGATGGCGGATGGCACTGAGCTTGATTGCAGATTAGGCACACATATATACACAGCAGGCTGTAGGAATTCTATGCTTCTTTTGACTATTCTGACTCCGATTGTTGTAATAGCGATTTATCCCTAGTGAGACCTCTATGCCTGGCCTGTATAAGCAGATATAATCACTGCGGACCATCCTTATCAGATAGCTTGAACTCACCAACAACGAGTTTATCCGTGTAAGTTGCTTTATTCTGTAAGCCAGATAACAGAGTACAGCAGAACAGATGGATTCTGGTATTGTGCGGTCAAAAGATGATGCTTTTGTAAGCTTACATGAGAATACATGTGTACCTGTTCAATGCCTAGAGCAGTATGGAGAAACAGGAAGTGAGGTACACAGAAGAAGGGGTGGAGCAATGAAATGAATGACATATATGACGAACCAAAAAAACAAGTGCATTACCAAAAACGACCACTAGATGGGAGCATATGACCAAATATAGAATATCATATGAATTAAACTATATAGATTTTAACTGCGTAGCAGCACATCCTATATTGTGCTCCAGGTAATAATGCCTGTATTGTGTCCCTGAAAAATAATGTCCCCTAATATGTCCTTGTAATAGAAATGCCCCTGTAGCCCCAATAGCAACATCCCCCACACTACCCCCATATAGTAGTTTTCCCCCACAGTATTAATTTATCCACATTGCCCCCACAGTATTAATTCCCCCGTGGTAGTCATTTTCCCCCACACTGCCCCCACAGTATTAATTGTCCTCCACACTGCCCCCACAGTATTAATTTCCCCCACACTAGTAATTTGCCCCCACGTAGAGTCCCCCCCCCCCCCCCCCCGCTGTCCCTTCAATAATATTCTCCTGTGCCCCCCAGTAATGTCCCCCAAAGTTGACACTCACAAAAAAAAAAAAAAAAGCTAATACTTACTTAGTAGATGTAGATGGTAGGCAGACGCGCTGCGCACACACGCTATGACGTCATCACTCCCGCCTGCACCAGGATTTTACTACCGCATAGGCTTCTAGGCCTGAAGCCTATAGCGGTGATCGGGGGGCAGGGAACTATGCGCTCCCGTGCCCCGCCGTAGTTTGTGGGCCCGGGGCTACAGACCCAAACGCCCCAATTATAATCCGCCACTGTTTGTAACGGTAGCGTTTTTGCAGATCCATGACGGATACGCAAAAAACGCTAGTGTGAAAGTAGCCTAACATTAAGAGGAGAGGATTCCAGCACATCAGGAGCTGAGGAACTCCTCCAGACACCCGGGAAGTCTAATTGGCTTCCTCAGTTTCTCTCCTCCTGAAGCATCTCTTTTTGTCTCTCTCCTCCTAGTGCATCTTCCCGATTTTTGGGTCACGTGATGCTGCCCAAGGGTTGTGGACAAGGGTTGACCGGCAAAACCCAGCCTCATAATCAGGATCCCATTTTGATATTTTATGTGCAGGCTCCTCTCTTCTATGCACTCCACTAAATAAAATGTTTTATTAGACCTTTCTGAAGTAATGACCACAGTCTCTTGTGACTAAGGCCTCCATATTATCTGTGTAATCTCAAGGTCTGGACAAGAAAGAGCGCATAACTCTTTAGGTGCCTGCAATGTTAGCTCTATATGGTGATGACAGAAGACGCCACACTGCCTGGAAAGGGTAGAAGCTCTTAATGAAATGTTCCAGAGCCAGGGAGGAGAAGGGGTGGAGGTGAGGTATGAGGAGGGGGGCAAATGACTTTGACGCATATCTGACATAAACACTTCTAGATAATGCACTCGGAGAGAGAATGCCATTTAAATCCAGCCCCTGTTATGACAAGTGGGAGCTTAGTATAGAGCGGAGGTTACACAACTCGTGACTTTCTTTCCCAGTGAGCACTTCATACTCTTTTAAGCGTTGTGACACAGTGAGGGGTTGTGTCTGGCAAGGCAGGTAAAGTATTTTCCTCCCAGCATGTGCGGTGAGGTCAAATACCGGACCGGACTTTAAGTGCCGGTCCGGGTTTGGCAGCACTTGGCTGTCCTTAAATAGGCAGCTGAGCTCAGCAGAGATGTCTCTGTTTTTGGGGATCTGAGGCTTTGTGCCGTGCTGGAGGGCTGAGAGCCGCACGCTGGGGAAACAGGCCCCCTAAAGCCTGCTGTGGACTACTGGAGGCAGAACTGCCAGCAAGGTGATTTATGTTATATGAACTTTCCATTGTGTGTGAATTAACACCAAGACTGCCAAGTTACGTGCTGTTTTGTGCAATTGCCTCAAGTGTGAATAAACACTGACGTTTTTGAGTTAAGAAGAACTTGTATTTTGCTGCTGTACTGCGCCCACTTACCCTATCTACTAGAGCGAAACCCCACAGTGTTTATACACAGGCCGAAGAGAAGCACCAGTTAGGAAATCTGTGCTTAGAGTATGGATGGACCTGCCAGCCTATGTAAACCCAATAAGTCTGTGATAGCTTACCCCGCTCTACACTGTAAAGGACTGGACAGCTTGAGTTTACATTCCAGTGTCTACATATATACTGATCCTGTATACAGAACAGTTGAAATGGACCATGTGGCCTAAAATATTTGAAGTATGGCATCAAAAGTGTATTTAAATGGCCCTTTCCAGAGCTCTGATATTGATAGGTTTCCTTGGGATGGTTTCAGCAAGAACTTTCATTGTTTGATCCAGATGCAGCGCCTTTCATGAGGTTGTGACGGTTCCTGGAACTGTGGCTCAGTTCCATTCTTGACTATGTCCTCCATATTTAAGGTGTAGATTAATGCAATTTTTATCGTACCCTATCAGATATTTCAAGCTGGTGAGTGTAGCGACCCACTGTGCCTATTGAACGGATTTGACTGAGAGCTGCTCCTGAGAGCATTGTCAAGGTTTTCACCCTCCTTCCAGCCTCCTACGGGACTTCATCGCATGGGCCCCTAGGCTGCTACCTATAAGAGTAGTCTCCACTCAGAGGCTGTTAATTCTGGTGGGTCAAGAGACAATGGTGCGTGGCATCAAGGGGACAGGCAAAAGCATGGTCAGAGGACAAGCCAAGGTCAGGACATGCAGAGTTCCTGCAATACCGTAAACAGGCAAAGGGTCAGGGCAGGTAACACAAGGTTAATATGGTGATCAGACAGAGATCAGTGCATACAGGAAAAGGTCAACAGTCATCGGTAAACAGACGAGGTCAAGAACAATATAATAGAGCACTTTTGCAGGATTAGATAAGCCAGGAACCTATAGCTAAGACACCTTCCCATAGGTGAAGGTGGCCTATAAATGCCAGGGAAGGCTGCCATTGGTTGGGGGCAGGACTAAATAGCCCATGCACACTGGGGAGAGCTGGGGAGAAGGTACGCAGGGAGTGAGTACCAAAAAGTAGGCAGGAACAGCCTACAGGATGGATGAGTACTGTGCCCACAGGTAGAGGGGAGATGCTGGTGGGCATGGACCACTGGCATCACAGTGAGAGACTCATTTTTAGGGTTGTGAGATAACTGGGAGAATGAGGGGATACAGAGATTGCCTGTTGCTTTGGAGGAGTCTGCACCTCTGTGCAACCCAATTATTTCAATGGTCAGAGTGTAATTCTTCATTTTCTCTGCGGAGTCACTGCAGGGAAATTGAACACTGAAATTGAGCGTCCTTGCACATTGCAGCTGATCACTTGGGATATTCTATTACCTTCTAATACAGTAGTTACACCACTGGTCATTTGTTGAAATAAAAAATTTGCAGACCTGTTCTTTGGAACAAGACCATGTGTATATAAGAACTCTGGTGAACCTACAATCTGAAAAAGGATCTTTCAAGGTGGTTGCATTTTGGCAGGATCAGCCAACTATCTAATGTGACTCTTCCCAGATGATAGATGTTGTGGAAAGAATCCTCGAGCATGTTCCTTTAGTCCGATGGGAGATATTCTCCTAAATATTAGGACAGCACTCCTTAAGTAGTGAAAATTAATGATTTTATTTCATGTTATTTCAGCCGGGATAGGTGGTATGTCAGTTGCAACGTTTCAGGCTTAATAATCGCCCTTCATCAGGCACTCTGAGGACCACACTGTGTATACAGCCGGCTGTATACACAGTGTGGTCCTCAGAGTGCCTGATGAAGGGCCATTTTTAAGCCTGAAACGTTGCAACTTACATACCACCTATCCCGGCTGAAATAACATGAAATAAAATCATTAATTTTCACTACTTAAGGAGTGCTGTCCTAATATTTGTGAGATTTATAGTTCTGGAGGTGGAGCTTTAGAACACAACCTGGACGTGCACCCACCCTTGCCATTCTACGAATAGAGTGCTGTGGCCCATTTTCCTGTAAATACGGGAGATATTCTCCTAGCAGTGGCTGTTTCTACTCTTTCCTACTCAGAACACAAAACTCTGCTGAGTGTTCATGTGTATGGGGGAATTGGAAGGAATAGCTGATGTACCTGAGGCCACCTTCACACTGACCCTATAGACCTAGCTGTAGCATCAGAACGACAATATTAATCTTTCCACAATTCAACAAAAGCCCAAGCAAGTTGGAGAACCCTCCCAAGGTAAGGTGAAGCTCCAGGAGTCCAATGCAATATCTGTAACAGGGTCACACCTATCTACCTACTGGTTCTTCTGATGTGGTTGAGAGGTCTTTGGGCTGGGGCCAGGGTCTGGATGCAACTGTCACCTTGGCACCCCTTGCAGTTGCTCCCCTAATCCTAACCTAAGGGTATATTTTAAACATAAAAATCGGGCATTGAGGTCGGTCTTGCATATGTTTTGTTGCTAAGCAATGGATATTGTACATAGAAATCAACTGACAGACAAATTTACACGTGAGCTACATCTGCGTTCCAGGGAACAAGTGCAGCTCAAGCAGGAAGCCACTAGATGGTTTCTCCTTCTACAAATAGCTGGTTCCATGGTCTTATTGATGGGATCATGTGTCATGCGATTTGGCTCTGATTCAAGGACTAAATTGGCTTTGGGATTCTCCCGACTTAACCCCACACACACACACACACACACATTGTGACAGTCATACTTAGCTTTGAACTGACTAATAAATGAGGGTATTCTGCCTTTTTTTTAACCATTTCATAAAACCTCTCAGTACATTTTTCTTTACATGGATTTTTTTTACACTTACTACTAGCTGCTTAATTTTCTCTCTCACTCTGCTACTCATTCTTCCCCTTTCCATATGGGAAGGTGTCATCTGATCCTTTGGTGATCCTAGTCCATCTAGATCTCTCAAGATGGATTTATCACAGAATTCAGACAGAACGTTAGTTTAGGAAGGAGAAAGAAAAGAGCTGATAAGTGGAGAACAAGGCATTTTTCTCTGATAAGATATATTACAAAGTTTCTTATATTTTCCTGTACTATTAATTAATTCATTTAAGTCCATTTAGGACCATTTAAAAATTTAAAAGAACGCTGGAATTCCTATTTTTCTCCGTCATGGGATTTTGGGCTTTGTAACAGAAAAAAGGAGCTCTACTGTCAATCCCTTTTTTTTTATATATATATACAGTAGCCGTAAAGTTAATTCTTTTTTTAGCTGTAGCAAACGTCTCTACGGTTAATGTCTGAGATATCCGTTCCCTGACATTAAGATATATATTATGTTAAGTTCTGCTCTGTTCTTATCTGGGTTTGTGTCTAAGTAATAGCAGATATATCTCCCATGTACGTTGATGTATGGCTCCAGATGTGAAGTGAATCCTTATATGGAGATTACTTGATGCTCAAAGCCCCATCTTGTCTCGCTTGATTTATATAAGTTTATATATAACGATATTTAATGTATGGGGGGGGGGGAGGAAAACTGACGCGTTTCACATTCCAATGTACAGGTCAGCACTTGCATTTAATATATTACAGTAAAATCACAGGAGTACACTCTTCCAGAGACTAAATCACAGTCCTAATACACCAATATCTATGTGTTTCATAATGACACCAGAAGCCTAAGCACACTTTTAACATTTTTGGCACATCTTCACTGGGGGCAAAGGGTTTTCGATGATTTTGTTGGTGAGTCCACAAAGTGTAAAGTGTCTCAACATAGATGTCTCATCTTGACAAAGAAGCACGGAGGAGCTCTAGGTCTGTGGCTTGGCACAAAGACCTCGGGGGTTTACAATGAAGGCAACACTTTTCCACTAGAACTTACACAGTCAAGACATCCAAACCCAACGAAAATTCAGCTCATGATCTTCCCAGCCTCCCAGGTCCCGATCATTTTGTCTTCAGGGTAATTGTTTTAATTTTCAGTCTTTGCTCTTCTTTTATGTCTCATCTATGATTTGTCCTTTAACTTTCAGATTGAGACACTTGTGATTCAATCACCATTCTTGGGGGAAACCTACGTTATTAGAAGAAAATGTTGAAAAGTAATTTCTGAGTAATGTTAAATTAACCTTGGCGTTGACTATGTTATATGAAGAGAACTGCAATGGCAGTAGTGACCAGTCAGGTTCTTGGGTACCAGATATGGCTTTAGTTACTTTTAACATTATGTTGCATATAATCTCAGAAACCTTCAATGAGGACCATTAAGTCCTCATTATGGAAGGTCCAGAGTCCTGATTTTAGTAACACAAGAAAGGGGCTTCAGAAATGGACTTATGAAGAATATCACAGTGCAATGTTCCTGGTTCCATGGTCATCTTCAGCATTGCTCGCTGCGATGGAGTATTGAATACCCAGCAGGTGAATCCTCTTTGACTTCTTTTGGCCCTTTGAATGAGGAGACAATGGGAATCAAAAATACTGAAGTGATGATTGTGCTCCATCTCAGTAACCTCTCAATAAACTGCTGGAGGGGCAGGAAGTTATAAGGGGCCGTGGTGGGCTAAGGGAAGAACAGCCATTGGCCACTGAAGGCATCATGCAGACAGGTGTCACCACAAGCTCATGCAAGGGTGTAGTGCCCGACATGGAGATCCCTGGTACGAGGGTACTCCAGACGTCAAGTCTTTACTTTCCAGCTGTGAAGAAAGAGGAAAGCGAAAACAGAATGTTAATAGGCAGCTCCTTGACATGCCAATAGAAAAGCATTCCTTACACATCGTTCTAAAATGGCAGAAGTGGAGTTAGAAAAAAATCATTAGCATTTCCAATAACTTGTCTTTGACTCTCCAGATGGATAGTCCGTAAGAGTGTCATTTTGGCCTTCATCAGGACGTATACATTTGTAGCTAGAATGATGTAGTGAACTATGCTATATGCAGAGGCATACCATCCGCTATAAATTTTGTAACACGGGAGCCTATGGGAGACAGATGTCAGAGTCAGATTATTTTTTAGGGACAAAATAAGGTTCCTCATCCAACACATGGTCCTCATTCTTCCTTACTATCACCTCACCTTTAATCACCATTTATCTTTCTCATCCGGGACAGCTTCTCCGCGTGTTTCTTCCGTTTCTGTCTCAGCGCTTTGACCCATCTTAGTGATATGGCGCAGAAATGATGTTGCGTTAAAGGCCCTCTGAATGGATACATGAAGAAATCATTTACCGTTACATCACTACGACTATATATCCATGAGTTCTTATTGCTTTATGTTCAGTTTTGAAGGGTTATTCCGGCGGTATAATTTTAATTTAAAAAATGGGGTCAGAGTGGGTTAAAATAATAAAAAGGACTTGTCAAACCCGAGAACAGGAAGTGGAGAGGAGTTGGGACCAATGCAGCAGCCGAAGAGCAATGGGAGTTGAATGGTAAGGTAACCACTGTTATTTTACCCCACTTTGACCCCATAAAAATGAAGTCAGGGCAATTGGACTTGTATTTTCTCTTGAAGATGTTTCACTAGTCATTCTACTGGCTTTCTCAATAGGAATGAAATCTCCAGCATTAAATACTTCAGCATAACCTTTCATAATCAGTACAAGACCAAAGACCTAATGGAGGTAAGATGTTGATTGTATTTGCAATAGAGAAGCTATTCGGTGTGATTAAGCTCCCTCGGGAGAGGTGCTAGAACAGCATTGACAATGGCAGAGAATAAATGGTGCACCCCTTCACCTATATTCAAACTTGGTTTATCCAACTCAACATAAATAGCTTCTTTCACACCTCTTTTAAACTAGCCTACTCCTGAGATTCCTGGTACAAGTCATTCTAATTGAGAAAACTGTGAGATGACTAGCAAAAAGTCTTCAAGAAAAAATACAACTTCTGACTTAGTACTACTGATATACCATGACCTCCATGAATGAGAACCTTCACAAATATAGTGTACCATGATCTATTAATTTCAGATCACCTGTAAGCCCTGAGTTCCTAATACTAAAACAATATTCCTCTAAGATATCTTCACTTCAATACTAAGCTCCAATACTAATTTGTGATGGAACTGTCCGATCTTATCATCAGAAGAAGAACAAGAACCTTATGAGTTTTTGTATGTCTATTGCTATTTCAGTCTCCAGAGTCAGGAAACTACCAAACTTCATCAGGACTTGCAGATTGTCCAAAATAAGTTATTAAGCATCTTTTATGATTAGAACAGTACTTTGGTAGACGTTAACAGGTCGTTCACACTCAACTAAACTGGGATCTTGTATAAGATAGCTTCACTTGTCTTGCATGACATATTCCCTTAAAATTCGACAGGGGAGATTGACCATGTAATTTCCATATAATAATATCTGAAAGAACATTACTCTAGATTCAACTCACCTTCCATTGACTTCGGGCAAAATTTTTCTGGATCTGTTCACTTACTGACCCATGGATATCTCTTTCTAGAGCAGTGTCTCCAGAAATCCTGCAGAATATAAAGCAGATGATGTCATGCATCGTGTTTTTATTAAAAAAATATCCTACTCTTTTGTGTATACAGCTCCTATACAGACCCATGTGTCTCCGTGGTTACAGTCTACAAACAAAACCCTGTGTGTAGTCTGATCCTGCAGTTATATGAAAAACTTGGGCCAAGCTAGACGAGTTTGGTGGCTTCAGAGGGCCACTCAATCTGATCTACAATCTAATTTGTAATTTGAGCATATATTGCTGGCCGCTGTAATATTGACCGCAAGCAGGTAAACAGTGAAGAGAACCATCTCTGCGTCTCTTCAAACAGCTGATCGGCAGTGGTGCCGGAGTAGGATGCCTGCCGATCTGACAATTGATGACCTATTCTCAGGATAAATCATCAATATCGGAAACTGGACACCTGCAGGATCAGACTACACAGGGTTTCATTGTAGTCTGTAACCGTGGAAACATAGATCTGTATAAGAGCTTTTTAAATGGAAAAAGCCATCACAAATTTTGGTATTGGCCAACCTTTCATAGGAACATTTTGTATTTTAGGTTTACTATAATGATGTATAATACCAATGAGGAGCCAAATTCATTGCTCTGGAAAGTCTCACCATGGACTGTCTATGACTCATGTCTTCTGCTCGGGGACTGCCATGCCTGTATTACATCACATTTCTGTCTAATGATGGAGTTTTACTAGGAAGGGGGTTTATACAGCGAAATGGTCATCAAGTGGAAAGTCTTCATTAATCCAATAAATGTAAAAAGTAGACTATTGTCTTCTATTTACTCATTACATAAAACATAAAAACTCTTTTCATTACAGTGACTCTCGAAACTCTTGCAGAATGCAGTATGAGCATGCCGGGAGTCGTGCCAAGTAGCGCTGGGCCAGAAGATGCCAGCTTATTGTGATAGATAAAGATGTAGCTTTCAGATGCTGTTTCAATACAAATAGAAGGGAAGAGAAACATTGGGGAAGGCAGATGATAATTAGCAGGAAAGTTCATGTGGTTGGTTTCTCCTACTTAGATCTCATGCACAGGACCATGTCTGTGTTGAGATCCTCAAGCTACGTTAAGATCAGCATAGGGAAGACAAAGAACCCATACCACCCAATGTCCAAATCTCGAATTGTGAGACACTTTAACACCCAAATGGACCCTTTTTATTTATATTTCCTAAAACCCCTTTTCTGGATTCATTTAAGGGACAGTCCCATAAAAAAGGACTGTTCGGAGATATGAGGAACCTACTTTTACTCTGTTGCCCAAGAGTGAAGATACACCTGGAGTTGACCCTGTTGAACTGTTGAGGGTTCAAGTGCTGACACCCCCATCGATTACCAAAACAAAGCCAAGCACTGTGCCCCTCATCTACAGTTTAGCTAGGCTAGGCTCCTAGAGGAGAGCGAGCACTGTATGGATTTATGGGCACAGAGCTCAGATGATTACACTTGCTCCTTCTTTTTGGCAATGAGTGTGGGTCTCCACACTAGACCACCACCAATTAAAAGTACTGACAGGTTGTATGACGTATTAGAAGTATGTTAAAATGATAGGTATCCTTTAAAGGGGTTTTCCAAGATTCTGATATTGATGGCTCATCCTCAGGATAAGTCATCAATATCCAATCGGTGGGGGTCCAACTCCTGGCACCTCTGCCGATCAGCTGTTTGAAGAGGCTGGTGAGCGCTGTAGCCTCTTCCAAGGCCAGTTATGTCACATTCATCGGTTACGTGGTCCAGGTGCAGCTCAGTTCCATTCAATTGAGCTGTAATACTAAGCATAGTCATTATCCAATGGATGGCACTGTGCTTGGGAAGCTGTGATGTGGCCTCAGTGCTCACCGGAGTGCCGCAGCCTCTTTAAACAGCTAACTGGTGGGGGAACCGTCAATCTGATGTTGATCCTGAGCATAGATCATCAATATCATAGTCTCCGAAAACCGCTTTAAAGTAAAAGAAAGCAAAAAGCTACAGAAAAAAATATGAAAATTGTAGTCATATAAAATGCACAAAAAGTCTTATAAAATGCACAAAAAGGCACCCTATGGAACCTGTTGTTCTCCTGCTGTTCTAATACTACAACCCCTAGCATGGCTTCATTTGACAGGATAATCTTGAAGCTTTGGTTCAACAAAAGCTGGAGAGCTGCAGATCATTAAAGGGGTTGTATGAAGCAATGGTGCCTACTTTTTTACCCCGAAAACAACACTCTTGCCCATTGGTTGCATCTGGTAATGACTTGAATGAAGCAGAGTTGCAATATCAAGTACAACCAGCAGACAAGAGCGGCACTGTCAACCGTGTCAAAATTTTCAGGTATGGCAAAGCAATCTGATGAAAGCTACTGCACTCTATCCGCCTGTCTGTTGGCACAGGACTGTAACACGTGAGAATAGTGGAGGGTAAGAAGAGGCTTTTGTTCTCCGAGTTTATATTGTAGCTTCTCTGCATATCTTGGCCGGATGCCTGGAAACTAGGATGACCGTGATATGATCGTGGATGCAGGAGCAGACGAAGGCTCAGCGTCTTACCATGGATGCTGCAGCGCCTGCTCGCAGGTAAACCTCTTCTCTGGCTCTCTCTCCAGCAGGTGTCGGATGAAATCTTTGGCTGGAAAACAGATTAGGAGTAGTTGCCACAAAGTGATCATAGCGACCCTGTGGTATACGGCTGTTCACAATTGCCTGTATGATATTCATGACCGTGCTGCTCTAAACTGCAAGTGGACAGGATAAGGATAAGTTTCTCTTAAAGGTTTTGGTCAATAAATTTAGGGACTCTATAATGAAAAGCTACACCAATTTCTAATATACGTCTTATTTCAGTTCCTCACCCTTTCAATATCTCTACTTGCTGACTGGAAATGGAAACATTGATTGTTTACATTACGAGAGTTAACACTTCTGATCATGACACGTATGGTTGTCCTCTTTAGGACCTCTGATCCCGACACATGTGGTTGTCCTCTTTAGGACCTCTGATCCTGACACATGTGGTTGTCCTCTTTAGGACCTCTGATCCTGACACATGTGGTTGTCCTCTTTAGCACTTCTGATCCTGACACATGTGGTTGTCCTCTTTAGGACCTCTAATTCTGACACATTTGTCAAAAGGGCCTCCTAACGTTTATTTGTAATCTATGGGTGAACCTAAGAAGACATGTGCAGCACCACCACATGTAAAATAAGGTGTTGAGTCCCCCGAAGCAAGAGACACCCTTTATCACTGTTCTTTTGTTTGGTTAATAGGTGAGGGTACTGAATGGTGGACACTCCCAACCCAAGTTATCATATATTTTATTAGAAAAATAATTAAAACTGTTCTCTCTTGTGATATAATATGCACCATTATGAGTTGGGCAGGATAAGGCCATTAACTGGCTGCAGCGGCTCATGTGACCCCTATTTGTGACCATGCCAGAAGTTTACATGGGGGGACCAGAGTGAGGCGAAGGGAGCGATGGACTGACGGAGCTGGAACTGAGAGATGGGGAGCAAGAAAGGGTAGGTTCAAACCTCTGTTAAACAGATCAAGCAGAATAGTCTACTGGACTAGCCGGAAACTGCAGTTCACTGATAGACTCCATTGAGTATAATGGAATCCGTCCACTTTCCAGCACAAGTGCCGGTTTTCGGACGGACAAAAAACATTGCATGCAACGGTTTTTGACCTACCAAAAACCAGCATTTCTCAGTGAACGGCAGAATCCAGCAAGTCCGGATCTGGTGATTTTCTGCTGGAACAGCCTGTTGGATTGATTTAACGGAGGTGTGAACCTACCCTAAGTATGCTTGAGACCACAGCTTTGACAGGGAGGGGGGGGGATTTGCTTTAAAAAGGTGAAGAACCCCTTAAAAATAGAAAACCATCCCAAATCAAAAGAAATGACTAAGATTCTTTCATGTCAAACAGTAAAATTCCTTTAGATTACACCTGTGTTTTTCTTCCAGAAGCACCTATCAAGGAACCAGTCCCCCCTATGAGCCTCCCGAGAAGGAACCTCTAGGAGCACTGACACCTCAATCCCCAGGAAATCTCATTATTTCATCTATTCCAGGTAAGATCTTTTTTTCCCCTTAAACCTTCATTACTTAAAATTTTCTTGGTTCTGACTGGAAGTATAAAGGTTATCCATTTACACTGAAGTACTGTAGTTAAAAAACACTCGGCTCAAAGTGTCAGAAACATGAGATGAAAAGTTCTGTTCTTCAGCCACGGCTGCCAAGATGTCACTGCCAAGATGAGATTTTCACAAACGTTTTTCTGGAGAAGAAATCCATACGAGAAGACGATTGGACAGAAAGGTTTTTACCTGATTCGGAAATATCATCCCAGTACGGGGAGTCGAATTCATACTCTGCCTTTAGGATCTGATTGAACAGTTCGGAGTCATTTTCGTCATAGAATGGTGGATATCCGCAAAGTCTGGAGAACGGTACAAGCAGCGACATATTTGACATCAATATCTTAGCCTGAATTAATAATAGTTGGTATTATGGCCAGCTTTACTTTATATTTTTTCTCCTTATACATAGGAGGAGGCCCCGCACCTGTCTGACCCAGGGTGATCCACATATCTCAATCCCTAAAACTGACCATGCACATTAGATGGAGGTCGGCCAAATCAACTGATTTTGGTGGGATCAGTTGACCAACTAATGTGTATAGGAGCGCCTAACCTTCTTACCATGGCAGATGTTGGAAGAGATAAGGATCAGCCATTTGGATTTTAACTGCCCAATCCTTATGTTCTTCGGGGGCCAGAGGTATCAGTCTCCTCTTTTTCATTCACAACACATATATGCCTCACAATGGGACCTGTGAAGAGACCAATACGTTCCTCTTCCGTGCCACTCCTTCCCAGCCTTCATGGCTGTCTTCGGTAGACTTTTGGTCCCCGCCTGTAAACTTCCTGCACTGACAAGGTCACATTCAGCGCTGCATCCAATGGCTGGCCTCAACTGTGACATGTCCTTGAACCGCACATTACTGCTGGGTCACATGCCTCTTTGGGACATGTCACCACTGAGGCCAGTCATTGGCTGCAGCAGCACATATGACTCTGTCTGTGCAGGAAGTTTACAAGTGGGGACTGGAAGTCCTCTGAATACAAGCTGGCGAGGAGCTGGTAAGTATAGCTTTCTTCACAGGTCCCACTAGGGGGCAATCAAAAATAAATCCTGGACCACCTCTATATTATATTGATAAAAAAGACCAGGGTCACTAGACAGACCCCTTTAAGAAGGAATATATTTTACAGTGGATACTTTTGTAATTCAAACTTTCTATTGATCGGGAGTCATATATATTCATGGCCCCAACCATTCGGTGGGCCAGCAATTTTACCAAGAAGTGCCTTTGTTTCCATATAGTGTAGACCTGAATTTTTTTTTTATTATATGTAAAAGGTGGGATCCTTGAGAGATACTTACAAAATGTATGAGATGACCCCAATGGCCCAAACATCCACAGCTTTTCCATATGGCTTCTGCTCCAGGAGTTCAGGGGCTGCAAACATCAGAGAAAAGAATAGTAAATGGGGTCTATACGAGCTTACCAGCTCCTGTATAATCTCTTATCACACAACTGGTATCCAACAACCCAGTACTGAGGTTCACTTCTGGAAGAGCTACACAAGTCAGCTATACACACATGCCCCCAAAGCAGTGTTTTCTGCAGAGTTTTGATTTCTAATATTATATGCATATGACTGTATTTTGGGTCTGCATCCGATCCTCTTTTTCTGCGGATCGCACGCGCGCCCATTCATTTAACCAAATTATAGAATATGTCCTATTCTTTGTGGCATGTACATGGACGGTATCCGTATTTTGTAGATCCCGGATGAACCCCTAAAGGCTATGTACACCTTCGGAGGCAATTTATTTTATTATTGCTTTGTGCTCATTTTGAGTTAAAAATTATTTTTTAAGTTGGTCTTTATAAAAAAAATATATGTAACCCCTGTCTTTGTGCAGCCTTGAGTTTATCTAGTAGCAGGATCAGAATTTTCTCTCTATTCCGTCAGGCAGCTCAGCTGACAGGCTCCTTATCTCTGCTCTCTGACATTATTAACACTCATTATAGCTCAGTCCTTATCTTACTGGTAAGATTGTGGCAGAATAAGTGTTTATGACCTTTTAGTAATTTAGAGATAAAACCTTTATAGATGACGACACAAAGTGAAAGTAAAAAGTACCATTCACACAGCTAAACAAATAGTTCACACTTTGTGACAGAATGGCTCAATATTTTTAATAAAGACCAATTGAAAAAATGATTTTAACCCAAAATGAGTAAAATGCAATCATAAAAAAAAAAAATGTCCCACAAAGGTGTACATAGCCTTTAAGGCTACAGTGTATTACATCTTCCATGATGTCTTAAAGGGGTTGTTTTATCTGGGACATTGATGGCATATCGCTAGGATATACCATCAATTTCAGATAGGTGCAGGTTCCACCTTTGGAACCCGCTCCTATCTCCAAAACGGGGCCCCCGAAGTGGAGGAGAGCATACCGTGCAAGCGCTGAATGCTCTCCATTCATTGCTTTGGGAGTTCCAAAAACAGGCGGGTAAGCACTAAGCTGTTTTTGGAAGTCCCATAGGAGTGAATGGAGAGCCGACTGTACAAGCGTGGCCACCTCTCTATTCACCGCTATGGGACTGTCGAAATATTCGAGTTGGCAATCAACTATTTTTGGAACTTCCACTGGGGCGAAGGGAGGGTGACCGCGTGTGTTATGGAGATAGGAATGGGTTCCAGAGGTGAAACCTGCATCTATCTGACATTGATCGATATGCCATCAATGTCCCAGATGGCCCAGCCCCTTTGAAAACCACTGGATGAGTTGAGTCCTTACCCACATAACCTGGTGTCCCACAAGCCGTGGCCATCATTCCACCATCTTCAATCTTTGAGAGGCCAAAGTCGCTGATCATGATCTTTGAGTCCTCAAAGGGAGTTGCATAGAGCAGGTTTTCTGGCTAAAAGTTTAGAAGACAATGAAAAATGGTTGTTGGTGGAGTTATGAAGGAAGCAGCATGGCGGAAAAATGTAGCGTATGAACAATATTTAGGATAGCCACCTACAGGTGGCACTAGAGAGACAATCTTCTACAGTAGGTATAAAATTATTTTACATAAAAAATGTAATACCTTTTTTAAATATATTACCTTATTTTTTTAGATCCTTAAAAGGTAACTGTCATGTTTTCTTTAAAAAAAAATCTTTTTGTATATGTTACTGCTGCAGCAGCAACATTCATAAACCAATCTTTAGTTTATTCACATACCACTGTTTTCCTTGAGTTTTTCCCTTAGTTACGGCTGTTTAAACATTTACAATATGAGGACCTTCTCAAGATGTCTCCTCTGCCAGTTCTCTGAGGCCAAAACTGCTTTCTCTCACTTCCCATACACACTTGCTGTAGCCAGAAGCTACCTGCCAGCCAATCAGATTGGATTACTGAGAGACACGCCTCCTCACTCTGAAGCCTAATGCAGGCATGCAGTGTGGAAGACCGCCCCTCTGTCTTCTGTTTATACTAAAAGGAAGACAGACAAGCCATAGCAACCGTCTTTTAAGGGAGCAGTAGAAAGGCACAGAGGACATTAATGAAAGCTGTTATTATAAGGTAATTACAGATCTTTTGACAATCATTGACAGACTAACACAGGTATACATGCCTAGCTCTAATAAACTGTCAAATAAAAAAAATATGACAGTTACCCTTTAATTATGGACTGTATTATACTCCAGAGCATCATTCACAAGTCTTCTGGCCTCAGAGCTAAAATCTCAAAGAATTCCATTTTGGCTTGGAGCTCATAATAGAGTATAATGCACATAGTTTCATTGCATTATAAAAGCTAAGGTAAGCTATTAAGGATGCGTCTGTCAGCATGCCTGTTGGCTGACAGAATTGTGAATTCAGCTCTGAAGTATAATAGAAGCTTAAACTCAGGATCCGGACAAGATAAGGAATGCAATGTATTTATAAAGTATGTAGATCAGTATAATGCAGGGATCAGCAACCTTCGGCACTCCAGCTGTCGTGAAACTAAAATTCCCAGCATGCTCAATTCATGCTCCATGGGAGTTCTGATAAGAGCTGAGCAGGTATATATGCTGAGAGTTGTAGTTTCACAACAGTTGGAGGTATAAACCATGATGTGTTTCTATTGCTATCCAATACCTTCAAGTCACGGTGCACAATTCCCATATTGTGTAAGTATTGGACAGCATCCAGGACTTGTCGGATAAGTTGACTGGCATCCTTCTCTGTGTAATATCCCCGCTCGATGATACGATCGAAGAGCTCACCGCCTGTGACACTGTGAGATATGGAGATGTCATGATTCAGGCTGGAGTCACAGCAGCAGGCCATGAATTAGCCGGCACTCAAAGCCGGTGGGATTACAGCACAGGAATTTCTCGGCATGTGAGTCACTCAGTGTAGCCGCTGTGTGAATGTGGATTAAATATGCTTCTGCCAGGAACCCATAGGCAGTATATAATGAAACCTGCCCAGGTCACATAATCCACTCTGTTCCTATCTAATTTAAAGCCACAAGCTAACATTTCGTACATACCCTGCAGAACAGATGTCTTGAAGATTTTCTTCTAGGAAGAAATTTTCCTTTTACGATGAGTGTTTTTTTTTATTTAAACATCTAAAAAAATATATATATCCATATTGGGGTCCATATAATGTGATGGAGGGAGCGGGGGTCCAGCAGCAATATTCACATATGATGGGACAATGCATGGAACTGGCTTGACTCTACTCTCTTTTTCCGTCTCTTCTCTAGGCCAAAGTTGTAGATGGTACCTACAGCCGTGGAGGTCCCAGACAAGCTAAGCCAATACCATGGAGGTCACGTGACCACTCTGATGACTAGTGATCAGTTGGAGAGGATGGTTACTACATTGCCACCAGCTACATTGAGAGGATACCATATCCACAGTGGAATGCAAACTTCCCAGTACCAAACCCAAGTAGAGGTGAGTAAGGTAGGGTTGGTACCATGCAGTGGAAAAGTGTGTCAAGCCGGTACCATGAAGGTCCCATGACCACACTGATCACTAGTGATAAGTCAGAGAGGATCATTGCCACCAGCTACGTTGAAGGTTGGTACCATATTCACAGTGGAACTGGAACATACACTACCTGGTACTGAAACCAAGTAGAGGTGAGTAGGGTAGGGCTGATACCATGCAGTGGAAAATTTAGCAAAGCTGGTACCATGAAGGTCATGTGACCATACTGATGACTAGTGATTGGTCCGAGAGGATGGTCACTACATTGCCACCAGCTACGTTGAGAGGGATAACATATCCAACGTGGAATACAAACTACCTGGTACCAAAACCGAGTAGAGGTGAGTAGGGTAGGGATGGTATCATGCAGTGGAAAAGTGTCTATACTTACAGTTCCATGGCCAAGTACAGGTGACTGGGGCTCTCGTGGATATCCTGCAGGGCCACAATGTTTTTATGGTTAATCCTGCAAAGATACAAAACACAATATAAACAGTATTATAAAGGAGAAGATGAGGCGCTGGTTTTCCCTACTGTATTTATTTTCTGCTCAGTGTCAGACTGGGGCTCCCTGGCCCGACCAGCTAAAATTATTATCGAGGCCTGAGGACCAACCCCTATAAAAAATATAATAGTTTTTTAATCAAATAAACCTATTGGCAAAGTGATTGGCTGGAAAGGTAGCTCCAAAAGGGATTTTTCTCCTGAATTAATGGGGCCCATCATAGTACGAGAGCAAGGGTCTACAAGAGGTCTACCTGGTCCCCCTTTCGGTGGAGAAGTGTCTCCGTGTATGATTCCTCTTCATATAGATCAATGAGACTTTGAAACTTGCAAGTATTTTGGACAATAATGGTTATATACAGTATTTTAGCTGTACATAGCAGGGAATTCTGAACCAGCAGGGAATTCTGAAAGATATGGGCTCTAAAGTCCAAAGAGTAGCAAATACTGGTCCAGACTATAATCCAGAGCTGGTAAAAAAAAAAAGTAATGTAATAAGTAATGTAAAGCATCTTGGGTCTCCAGAGCTGCATTCACAAAGGAGATTGCAGAGCTGAAGTTTTCCAGCTCTGACTTTTTTCTTAATGCCTGCATAGAGCGTGCCACGGTGCCCTGGGAATGTACATCCTGGGAAGTGTCCTCTTTATACAGTAATTATACTGTAATCAAAACCAGCTTTCCGACTGTGTAATAGATCCTCAGTAAGTGCACAACAGACCATGCAGATGTTAGGGGCCCTTTGAGAGATGGTGCTCATCCCTGGTTGTCCACTGTCCTATTGGGTTGTGAGAATCTGTCCAGCTAACCAGTTTGACGTCAGACTAAGACTAGTTGTAGACTAGCGTCAGAGATCCTGCTGGACCACTGCGCACTCCGACATTGTAAGGCTCCGTCCAGCCCCATTCACTATAATGGGGATCGGCGGAGATCCGGTCGCATTCCATAAAAAATGCCGATAATCGGCCGGAAGAAAACTGCAGCATGCAACGGCTTTCTTCAGGACGATTATCAGAATATTTACCGTAATACGGCCGTATCTCCGCCAGTCCCCATTATAGTGAATGGGGCTGGACGTTGCCTTACAATGCTGGAGTGTGCAGAGGCAAGATCTGACGCTTGTCCACAACTAGCCTAAACCTACGGGCATTGTCCTGGTGGTTCCCTGGTATTCAACGTTTAACCCCTGTACGGGGATCTGGACTGCGCTGCCTCAAACCAACCAGGCCGCTACCTCCTGGAGTAGTCCTGGTGTAGTTGGCAGCTGACCCATGAGGTCAGAGACACCGGTGCAAAACACAAAGGGATCAGGCAAAAGGCATAGTCTAAACACAGTCCAAAGTCAGGGCAGGCTGAGTACATGTGTATTCCAGATAGCAATTCCTAGGTCGGGGCAGGCTCAGTACATGCATAATCCAGATAGCTATTCCAAGGTCGGGGCAGGCGGCAAGGAGCAGAATCGGTAGTCAAGCAGGGTACATGGATAGTCAGGCAAGAGATCACACCTTCGCTGGTTACTAGACACTAGAAAACCTCAAAGCTCAGGCAAGGAAGTGGAACCACAACCCACCTAAATAGAAAGGCTGAGTAGAACCGTAGACAGCAGCTGGACAGAGAGGAAGAGGGGAGGATTAACTCTAGCAGCACTGTAAGGAACTTCACTGAGCACTAATCCTAATAGACACAGGGTGAGTGAAGTGACACTCACACCTGCCCGGGAAAGCAGGACAGTGGTGGACACAGGCCACAGGCTAATGGTAACGGCATTGTTAGCAAAAAGGGGTCAAGAAACTGTCTTGTAAAGACTAAAAAGGAGGGGAAATGGTGAAACAAACAGTTGTATTCTGGGTGGCAAAACCTAGGGCCCATTTTGATGGTTGTAGAATCTCTTTCATCTGTTACCAACATTCGAGTTGGTAAATTTGGGGCATATAAGATAAGTCACATCCCCAGGAATGCTTCAAGGCGAGCCAAGTACAGCCAATTTTACGCCCCGCCCGTCCATGTTTGGCCTGCGACATTCCAAATTTGCCGGGACAGTCCCATCAAATTCGGGGGCTGTTGGCAACTATTTTTAAGTTACTACTATAGGGCTGAGCTGAGGTTTTAGAGGTGTGTCTGTCAACAAGTTTGTTGACGGTTTTCAAAAAGAAGTTGTGGTGGAACTACAGTGTGTTAACCCAGCCTTACGGAACGTTATGCATCCTTAAACCATGGCACATAGGAAGCCATAGGTACTATGACTGAAACATTTTTAGTTAAAGTTATAAATACTCTTTGCAATGGAGCTGTATACTGTATACTGCTAGAAAGGTCTACGGTATTGTTTATTGCAACATAATTAATGACATTTTCACAGTTATCTTTATTCTCCCGGTCTCTGTAATCACACGCACATAATTCTATGGTGGGTGGGTAAGAAAAAAAAAACTATCGGACGTTGGTTTGAGTAATTTCAGCTTTCCTGGGAGATCAGAGGAGCTGCACTGAGTTCTAAGGTTTCCATGACAACCATAGAAGTTCTGCTTTTGGGCAAAAGTATGAAACGGCTATATAAATGCTGAAAAAGATTAATTTTTGATCAGATAATGGCTTAAGACTATGATTCAGAGTGGCGAGCACAAGACTGATTTGTAAGACTTCTGGAGGCAGATCTTTCTGCAAGTCATTAATGGTGACGATGGAGCAGATATGAAGAATTTCACGTAGCCAAGAACATTAGACAATTTAAGTACTTTGAAAAATCTTTGAGAGTTTAACAAAACCGTCATCTTCATTTCTTCAGTAGCTGGTAAGGTTTGGTGGGATTGGTAGCTCCTGAACATAAATGGAGTCTTACACAAATGTGTTAGAACATTTCTTCTTCAAGGACTTGTCCAAACCAAACTCTTTTCAGATTATAGGATTCCCATAGATAATAGGGCTTGTTGCCATGTTGGAGGTTCCTAGATGTTATCTTCAAGGGGTCTTTTGAACAGATGTAGATTTAGCACTTTGTGGTACCCACCAAGATCAATGACCTTCTACTGATTCAAAGGATCGTGTAGTAGCTCTGAAGAGGATTCAGGCCAGTCACCCTTTGATTGTCTATGCAACTAAACTACCCTCAACTTTGTTCTTTAGAGGGTTTTCTGATAAGGCAGACACGCAGGTGTATTTAGCATTAGGATCTGTAAGCCTACACTATGAGTGGGTCTGAAGGATATGCCATAAATGTTTGACAGGTTTGAGACCCCCTACCTATCAGATGAATATGAGGTCCCTGTTTCAGTGGCAAAGCCATTCAACGTAAACTGGTTAAAAATGTGTGAAGTGCTCATATTCGTCAGATAAGCTATACATCTAATAAAACAGCTAATTAGCAATCCCATATAAAAGCCACCCACTCGCTATCTACACTAAAAAGAGTGAGACAAAGATAGGGAGGGAAACTTTGTGCTGCTGTTAGGACTAAGGGAAAACAGATTAACATTAGAAATCAAATCTTCCCTTACATGCTAACCATCAGCACAATACAGAGAACTAGCAAGAAGTAGCCCCATAGGGAGAGCCCTCTTGACTTACAGAATTCAGAATAGACTGCCCAAAGGTTATTTTTTCTAAAAACCTATAACCCAACCTATAACCTGTTATGAGATCATGCAGACATCTGTGGAAGAGAAGGGGTTAATAAAATACTGTTTGAGAAGACTAAGAAGATTGGGAGGGGAAGCAAATACTTTGGCAAATACAACCAAGACTAAAACAGCAAGATAGGTATGTCACTTAGTTTAACAGAAATGAGTAAAACACAGGAGGCTCAAAAGAAATACTTCATACTGTGCTGCTGTTAAGACTAAGGGAAATCAGATTAATGTTAGAAAGCAAAACATAAAAAGAGTAACCACTACTGGAACAGTAGGGAAACAAAAGTAGTGCCCTGGAGCAAAGGTACTTTGGACTATGGGATTTGTGGTTATTTTGCTCCTATGCAAAACCATCAACTCCCTACTGTAGTTCACTCTGAAGGTTTAACTTGTAGTGTGATTTACGCTGTTATTTACACTCATACTGTTTCATATTGTTGAACTGCATTTATATGTTTATTGTACTATATCCTGTTCATTTACACTATTATTACACTATATCTGTACTGTACTGTGGAAAGGGTTAAGCTCAGCCAGTTAATACGTTGGGACTTCCTATCTATTATGAGAAGTTAGAAATCTTCCAAAGTTACTATAAGGAACTATGCAAAGTTTTGGAGGGAAATAACAGACACACTAACCTTTTGACTGTCTGGTTTTGCTCTGTTGTTTATGTCTAAAGACTTGTTTATGTCTGGAAAAACCGCTTGAGTCTTTGACAGACAGAAATTGTAACAATGTTTCTATTTAAGCTGTGTTTCTCTACACCATCCCTCCCAATAGAAGGTTCTAGTTCAGCTAGAAAACTGTATATAAAGAGAACAGTGATAGGGACCAGTGTTTAGTAGAAGAGACTCTGCCAAACTGCATGAGTGACCAGAAGAACACTTTGAGATAGGTAAGCTGAGCCACAGACCCTGGGTCGAAAAACCCTGTGGTCCAGACAGCCAGCTGGACGACTGAGCCACAGACACTGGACTACCAACCTTTGGCCAGGGTACCAGAAGGACAGCTAGCTCAGACCTTTGCTCTGCACAAAACCTTTTTCTGCCAGGGAAGAGACTGGAAAGCCAGCTCAGTACCTTGCCTGTATTGTTTTGCACTTGAGTTCCTCCAGTAAAGAACTGCAAAACCTGACTCTGGACTTATTGCCCATCCCTTCCAGAGAGCAGCAACACGTGGTGACGCCTCAACGTTGTTTGGGGGCCCCAGCAGGACCACCCCAAACTCGGCCACTGCACAAATACCAGAGCCTTCCTGGGTGGCAAAACTTGACACCACAAGGACGGGCCTTGTTTGATTTTTAATGGGGTCCTGATCCTTCAGTGCATTCACTCAAAATGAGCATGCACTCAAAATGTACCTACCAAGTTCCTACATCAATCTGTGTCAAGTAGTCAGATCCACCTGAAATATAATGTGGTAGACTTACTTATGGCCTACCATTTCTGACCAGATAAACTGGGTAACGTACCAAGCATTAGGGACGATACCCGTTAAAAAGGCCGATGCTATGTGTTGTGAGGAGGTTGGTACTTGATAAACCTCCAGAAGGTCTTCAAAAGCTTGATCCTTTACCACGGCTAGGACTTAATAACATGACACTTTCCAATCTGAACTCTAATTAAGCAGGCTGATAAACGGGGCTGGAAACATAAAGCAGTCATACCAGGAATATTAAGCTTCATATCCATAAAGAATATAATGAGATGTTTAAAGCCGCCACTTATCTACTGTGCTCTCTGAGCGGAGAGATAACCCCCTCCTGCTGTGATGTAGCCGTACACCATGTTATTGCTGTATGTTGGAAGCAATACTGATTGGGATCAACGTCTTATTTCAAGATTGTCGGGTTAATCTGGACCCACTGGAATAGTCAATTCCCTGTAGAGGACTATTCAATTGTGTATTTCAGCTATGGCAGAATGGATATTGGAATAAGCCAGTAAAGACAATGCACATTCTTCTCTTCTGTCTCCCCTGCCGTCTGGGAGGACGAGCTTGACATCTCTTTGCTTCACAAATTAATTCATACTGTAATGTACATTGTAGGAAGGAATATCTCCTGCCGCATCGTTTAACCAACCTGCCTCAACCGCAGAACGCAAAGATCAGAGTCTACTGACACAATTACATATTGTAAACAGCCTTCCTGTACAAGCGACGGTCTCCAAAATTTAAGGAGGTTGTCTCCTACTTGAGCAAGGAGGTTGTCTCCTCCTTGGGGGCCCTCCGTGAGTAAGGGTGGAGAGCTGCTCTGGTGGACCAGACCCATCCTTGTATTCAAAGGATGGACATTTGTGGACTGCTGGGGTGGAAATGTATGGCCAGCTTCAGCTTTCATGCTGGAGATAACCTTTTTACCTCTATTGCACAAGGCTTGGTCGTAAAGGGGTTGCCCAGGATAAGAAAAACGTGGCAAGTTTTTTTCAAAAACATTGCCACAGCTGTCCATGGGTTGCGTCTGGTATTGATGCTCAGCTTTACTGAAGTGAATGAGGCTGAGCTGCATAAGGTACACTATATGGGAAGATTCTTATAGAAGGTGCCACACAGGAAACTCAGAATATATAATCAATATCAGATTGGTGGGGGTCTAACTCCCAGCACCCCCGCCAATCAGCTGTTTAAAAGGGCCACAGTGCTTAGACAAGGGCTGCAGCCACCTCACAACATACCAAGCACAGCGCCGTCCATTGTATAGTGGCTGTGCTTGGTATTGCAGCTTAGGCCTATTCACTTCTTGGTTGAACTTGATGGACTTATGTCTTTTTTCAACTGTATTAACTATATAACTTCAACGGGACTGAGCTGCACCTAAGCCATTTGACTGATGAACTGGAATAGGAAGAGGCCAAGGAGCTCACCAGCCTCTTCAAACAGCTGATCGGCGGAGGTGCTGGGAGTCGGACCCCCACCAATCTGATATTAATGACCTATCCTGAGGATAGCAATCAAAACACGGTCACGGCAGCATCTCCGGTTCCATTTTTATTATTTGTACCAAAAAGAACGTGTACACAACAGCAGCAATGTTTCAGCTACATGGTAGCCTTTCTCAAGCTTGGTAGCCGAAACGTTGCTGCTGTTGTGTACACATTCTTTTTGGTACAAAAAATAAAGATGGAACCGGAGATGCTGCCGTGACCGTGTTTTGATTGCTGATCTGTGGACCGCTGAGGATCTGCGGCCGTGGTTGGGCTGGTGCATTCTGGTTTGGTCGGTGAGGTCCGTGGGTGCTGCTCTTCAACATTTTTACACTATCCTGAGGATAGGTCATCAATATATGAATCCTTGAAAACCCCTTTAACCCCAATTAGTACATCTTAATATCCAATAATCAGTAGAATTACATTGGAAGAACTTGCTCTACGTTCAGAGACTCCAGACTATTGAGCCCACATTCTCTCCCTCATCTCCAGGATGTTATTGTAAGCCCAGGATTACTTCTGAGAGTCAAATATTTCCTTCCCTGCTCTACTGTTAATGCCAGCACAGGCCGCCATATATTATATTCCATGACAGGAACGCTGCACAACCAGAAAGTACTGTTTCATCTTGACAAATGTTTGGCAACCTTGCATTTTCAGTTACCTAAAAGCAACCAGTCGTCACTAACATAGAGGAAAATATAGTACTGTCATAAAGTACTGTGCTGTGGAGGTCAGAGCCCCAAAGTTTTAAAGGGGTATTTCCATCTCATGTCGCTAGAAAATGCTATCAATGTCAGATAGGTGCTGGTCCCATCTCTGAGACATTCCCCTGTCTTCAGGACGTTGTGACCCTCCAAGTCAAGTAGACGACTGTCACGATTCGGTGTGGGAGGGAAACACCACACCAAGCATAAGAGGGAAGGGGGGGAACAGGGAATCAGCCCTGAAAACTAGGGAAGGAAGATGGACACCTCTTAGTAAAACCCTAACCAAAATCCTGACTGACTACCAGTATGAACAGACCGCAGAGGTAGGTGTGTTCATACGCAGGAATACCTAGAGTCCTACCTAGCCCTATAGGACCCTGGTACTAATGGCAGGGACGAGACTACCTGTTCGTCCAAAAGGAAGGACGAACATGAGTCTCCTTCAAACAATAGGGAAATGCAACACACAGAACCCAAACAAAATACAAAAAGGGAAAGGAAAGACTTAACTTCAAAGGAGCAATAAAAGCACCAGGAACTCGGCCGAGATCCACACACCAGCTATCCACAACTGAAACTGAAGCAATAAACCGCACAGCATTGTGGGAGAAGCCACAATAAATAAGGAAGGTTAAATGACCACATTAGCAACACCTGAGACAAGGGGTGTGGCCATTACCAGAAACAACACTGACACCTATTGATCCAGAAGGAAAACCTGTCAGATCCAACCACGTGTTGCCAGATCTCCTGCCACCTGTCGCGGGAACGTCAGTGACAACAACACTACACAAGAATGGCCATGCTCCATTCACCGCTAGGCAGTCCCATAGCACTGAATGGACAGGTGAATTGAAGACCACTTGAATAGTCAGGAGCGCTGCTGTGGGGGCAAAAACAGTGAAGGAACTTCAATGCTGAATTAGTGTTGCAGACTCTTTACTCTGAGAATCGGTGGGAGTCCCGGAGGTTGGCCCCTATAGATCATAAAGTGATGGCATATCATTTGCTTATAAGATGGAAATACCCTTTTAAATCAGTACCACTGGTTTACCTGCAGCACAGCTTCATTATTTAACGGGTCTGAGGTCATCTAAAATTAAAGGGGCTAAAGAACATATGGGTGTGATAGCAGCTGCTCTGTAAGACCCATTGGCTCTATGCACAAGAAGAGAATAGTACTTATTTGACTGGTCACCATGAAATGCTACATATAAGCAAAATGGATGCCTAGATGTGGCCTCCCACAGCTGATTGTTGTATCAGTTTCATTCTGAATGGTTTATGACTTTCATAAAATAACCCCTTTAAAGGCTGTGTGTAACAGCGTCCTCTGTGCAACGCTGTCCCCCTGCTTACCGCCGTGGTTTCGGGCACCGTGCTCATCTGTGATCGTGGTCTGCGATTCCCTGTCTCTGCTGCAGCTTTGGGTTCTGCCTGTGTGGTCAGTATTACCTTTGAAGATTCCACAACTTCCATTTAACCTGAACACTGCTTGAACTCGGCTTCGGTTGTGGCAGTACGCATCACTCCCTGGGCGGGGCTGAGTTGTGTCAGGTGATCTCGTTAACCTATCCTGTCTCTCCTGCAGGTACTTTAGTAGCTCAGACCTCTAGCCAGACGCCTAAGTGTCAAGGTCCTAAACTTGTAAGATCTTGTAATCTTGTAAGAGCTTGCTAAAGAGCTTGCTTACCACCCGTGTTCCTGACTTCGTTTATCTCCTATCCCAGCCTGCTTGAATCGCCTCTCCTGTTGCCGACCCGGATTGTCTGACCTTGCTCCTGTGCCGCCTGTCTTGACCCTTTGCTCGTCCTGACTACATCTCTGCATCAACCCTTCGGTTCCTGTCTTGTTTCTCCTGGTCACGACCCTGCCTGGTTTACTACGTCTGTACTGTCGGTACCTTCATAGGTTCCTCCTGGTATTCCTGGACCAGCTGTCACTGACTGGTTTACGCTCCAGAGTAGCCCCCGGCAACTACCGACGGTCAAGCCTATCCTCTCATCTGAGGCTCTAGTGAAATCCGGGTAGTTGCTAAGTCATGCCCCTCTGGAGTATTGCTTGTCAGTGGCACAGTGGGTTCGCATCTGCTGTTCTGTGATACTGTGTACACCTTTATTATTGCATTGTACTCATTTTGAGCTAATAATATTTTTTTCAATTGGTCCTCATTAAAAATGTTGAGCCCCTTTCTCTGTACAGCCTTGAGATTCTCTCGTAGCAGGCTCTGTATTTTTACTGTATTCCAACAGGCAGCTCAGCATTATCTCTGACCTCCTAAACACTCATTATAGCTCAGTCCTTATCTTACTGATAAGAATGTGGCTTAAATAAGTGTTTTAGTAATTTACAGATAAGGTTTATTAGATGACCAGCACAAAGTGAAAGATTCACACAGTTAGACGGACAGTTAACCTTTTGCGACAGAATGGCTGAAAATTTTTAATAAAGACCAAAAGAAAAAATAATTTTTAGCCCAAAATAAGTAAAATGCAATCATAAAAATAATTGCCCCCCCGACAGTGTAAATAGCCTTTAAGCTCCATTCCATGTGGCACCTTTTACGCTCCAGCTCTGCTTATTCAGACAGGCTGCTGACTATCAGTACAAGCCCACCTCTTCCTCTGCATCATGTAGTGATTTCTTCCACCAGTATAGAGTGATTCTACACAATAGAAGATTATATACTGAGCCAAAACGAGCTGATTCTGAAATTCTGATGTAAAAGAGAGAAAAAAATGTATCAGACCGGGACATAAAAAGCAGCCTACGGCGCAGCGCCACAGAAGTGTGGGATGTTTGTAGTACGTACCTCACATACTGAGGCAGCTGGTGACACCGCATCCCTCAGCTCAGACAATTACGCATGCAGGAAAACGTGAGGAGATTTACAATCCTTTTACACCGTCTGCATTACAGCTCTCCCCTGGTACATCCACCTGCGTGCGGAAGAAAGGCCCCCGGAAGCAAAGCAGTAAATCCAGCGCAACAAGGGAAGCCATTAAATTGGAAAACTCCCTCTGAACCATTTACAGACTCCATATTATCTTTCACATCACGTCGTCCTGATGAGCTGAAGACGCCAAGCAGCGTACACCGCGCACAGATATAAAATCCAGCCCCGCGCAAGCCTTAGGTAGACAATCAAGGGACATATCGCTACGTTTCTGCCGCGGTTGGTCACTTCGGACGCTGCAGACCCGCCAGGGGCTTAGGTCATTGAATGGAGCTGAACCGCAAGCCGACACCCGCCGCAGTTTGAATCAACGTCTGTCTGGACACAGCGCCAGGAAAGGACATGCCCCTTCTTGACACGGTCATGGCTTTGAACCTGCAACGCTGCCCCAAATGTAGACACCGGAGAAATTTTGATGCTGTTTCCGTGACAAAATTCCACGGGCCCTTAGAATGTCTTTTAAGGAATACAGTGCGACTTCAGGGGAGGGGGTGGAGCATGACACAGGAAATCTGCGAACTCAAAATTAGAATTCCTGCATCATGCCCCACCGGATCTGACCCTGCGCTGGATTTTGATATAGTATAGTCTTAAAGGGGTTTTCCAGGACTGCTATGTTGCAGCTTACATCAGGTATATCTTCCCCGTGTTTTTTTTTCAATTTGGACTCTCCTGACCCGTTTTCACCATGTAAGCCAACTTCTCAGGTTTGCATCCCTCCTGTATGAAGCACTTCCTGTTGCTGCATCCAACCAAACCCATGATGCACTTCTCCTTCCTCTGCAGCAGCTCCAGCAGCGCCCCTAACAACGCACTGCTCGCTTGTAGCTCCTCCCACCCAGCTATTTACATAGACACTCCCCTATCCCTGAACTCCCATGGACTAACATCACAGGAACTAGGAAAAAGCTGCATGGACAAGGTCATGTGACCCAGTGGCGTAACTACCGGGGAAGCAGGGGAAGCGGCTGCTTCGGGGCCCAGGCTGACAAGGGGCCCGGCGCCCGACAGCGTGTCAGTGAAGTTTAATCTTTTTTATTTATATGCAAATTACCTTCCTAACGTGCCCAAGAGGTTGTCCCTCCGGCCGTTTGTGCCCAGCCACGCCCATTATCGCCAAGCCCACCACCGCCCAGCTGTTAATTATTCACTCACTGCTGTCCTCGTCTTTTTTTTTCTCGAAGTGCGCCGTAGTCTCGCGCATGCACTGATGTTACTCATGTCCGGGCCCATGCGGTGTCCTGGCAGAAGCCTCAAGTAGTGTAATCACGCATGCGCCAGCTTTCTCCGCTTTCTGGCGCATGCGCGATTACATTACTTGAGGCTGCTGCCAGGACACCGCGCGGGCCCGCACGTGAGTAACATCGGCGCATGCGCGAGACTACGGCACACTTAGGAAAAAAAAAAAGACGAGGACAGCAGTGAATAATTAATAGCGGGACGGCGCTGGGCTTGGCGATAATGGACGCAGCTGGGCACAAACGGCCGGAGGGACAGCCCTTTGGGCACATTAGGAAGGTAATTTGCATATAAATAAAAAAGATTTTTATCAAAAATAAAAAGGACAGGTGGGGGTAAAAATAGTATATCAAAAATTGGGCGGGGGGGGCTGGGGGGCCCATACAAAAATTTGCTGTGGGGCCCAGGCACTTCTAGTTACGCCCCTGATGTGACCACAGGCCAGAACATTACAAAATGACAGCGACCTTCATAAATAATTATTTTACAGGATGTTGACGCAAACTGGAAAAACCCTTTAAATTAATTGCTGCAGCCCTGTAAAACCGACCTTAGTCATGTTAAATGCACCAAAAAATTATGTACCACTTTTATTGTTTTAGACATTTTTTTCACTTTATCCAAAGTGAGACGTAAAAGGGTGTGGCCTATGGAAAGGGGAGTGTCTCAAGATGCAACTGTGCGGCAAAATTCCACCAAAATCTTGTTGCAAATTTTCCAGATTTATCGTCTAGCATCAACCACTTTCATAAATCTGGGTCATTTTTTAAGAAAGTTTTTGCTTGAGTTTGCATTGGCGTACTTTGATCTAGATTTGTTTGTAAAATTTGGCGCATCTTTAAACCTTACATATCAGTCTAGAAATGCTACTGCAGTTTTGTTAACACCGCTAACCACTCCCACTTTCCCACCCACTTTTTGAAAGTGTTAAACGGGCTCAAAGTTTTGCACAAAGATGACATGCGCTAAAATTTGCCTACTTTTTACCTCCAGAATTCTAGGTCAGAGGGAATCATAAATCCCTGTGTCAGTTTACACTGTCAAAGTCTTAGACTATTAATACATTAAAGGGAACCTGTGACCGGGATTTTGTGTATAGAGCTGAGGACATGGGTTGCTAGGTGGCCGCTAGCACATCCGCAATACCCAGTCCCCATAGCTCTGTGTGCTTTTATTAAGTAAAAAAACTAATATGATACATATGCAAATTAACCTGAGATAAGTCCTGTCCCTGAGATGAGTCAGGGACAGGACTCATCTCAGGTTAATTTGCATATGTGTCAAATAGTTTTATTTAAACAATAAAAGCACACAGAGCTATGGGGACTGGGTATTGCGGATGTGCTAGTGGCCGTCTAGCAACCCATGTCCTCAGCTCTATACACAAAATCCCGGTGACAGGTTCCCTTTAAATCTGCCCCAATACAGAGAAAAGAGAAAAACTGCTCGTTCCCCAACATTTTTCTTTTTCTGAAACAGCGCCACTCTTTTCCACAGGCAGTGTTTGGTATTACAACTCAACCCCAATGAAAAGAATAGACTAAAGCTGCAATACTAGGCATAACCTATAAACAAGAGTGGCGCTGTTTCTGGAGAAAAAAATAAATAAAATTTTTTCACATCTCGTAGCTCATAAACCCCTCTGTGGCCCATATTTTGGTGAACTCCTTACTTTTGGAGAACAGCAATCTCATTTTCCACCACGGCTTCTTTCCCACGTAGAGCCTTCTTTGGGATGCACTTCAAGGCCACCAATCGCTCAGTATCCTTTTCTTGAGCCAGAACCACTTCGGAGAATGCTCCCCTAGAAACAGGAGACAGAAAATTAGTGTGTCTGGCCTACTGTTCATCAGTCCTACAAAAACCATAGCCCTATGCCCCATCTTTTATAGACATCCATATGTGTCCATCTTCCCACCTTCGGCCCTTCTTTGTTACTGGTCCTCCCTGCTTGGTTCTTTCCCGGGTTTCACCTTGTGCTTCCAGTACCTCATTTTCAGGTATGAGGCATGTTTTGTATGCTAGGTAGGAAGGTGAGACACTATGGCATCCACTGTGCAGTCTATCACCTGCTTGGTCAAAGGTGTACAGATGGAGACCTTGAAGTCAAGATGGCCATCATGGCAGTAGATGAGGTCCTGAAGTCAGGGTCCCAGGCTAATGAGTTTAACTAACTCCATTTAATTGACAATAAAATACAAAAATCGGGTCTATTTCACCATCATCTTCAACTTGGAGAACCCACGACATGAACCCTTGACATGTATGGTGTAGCTAAAAAATCATGTCTGAAGATCGTTTCATACTCTCGTACTTTCCACCAAAAAAGGTCCATTCAGTAAATTGGTTACTAAATGGAGAATAGGAACTCCATATGTGGGGCCCACATATTTCACATATGGTGGCCCTGTTGGAAAACTCAAAGGAGGATTTGGCGGGAAACCCCCTTGGTAGCATGTTGATAGCTAGTGGGACCATGTTGGTAGCTGTTTTCAGGAATTCTTTGTCAATAGGGCCATCCCTGTGGTGTATCATCAAGTTAAGTGTCACAGGGAGGTGCCACAAAAAATGGAAGAAGTCCCCGAAAAATGGAAGTCCAGCCTAGTCCATGAAGTAAGCATGAGATAAGAGGCATATGTAACTGGCAATCTAGGAGGCCTCTATGGCCACTCATGACATCTTTCCAATGTTTTTAAATGGCCCTGGTAGTGTGAGATCTTAAAGGTGTCCTATAAATTAGGACATCTTTTAACATCTTTATAATCCAAAATCTAGGAATCTTGATCTAAAAGTGGAGTCCTAAGCAGGGCCGATCCTAGGGTCACAGGTGCCTGGGTGCAGAAATATTTCTGGCGCCCCCACATGGGCGTGGTTATCTTACTAACTCCTCCCCTTTACAATGTTTCTATGGCCCTGGACCTGGACCTTAACTCTTTGCTTGATGTTGATGCATCAGTGCAAAGGGAATCTTGACCACTGCTTAATGAAGACTGTGGCTGTAAGAAGCTTGTAATAGAAGAAGTAATTTTTTTCAAAGCTTCTTCCTTTCTTTTTCGGCGGTGCTTGTATTGACATCCTGATAACTTTGTTTTTTTGCTAGACATCTAAGGGGAAAAGCAAATGTATACTACACTGATCAGCCACAACATTAAAACCACTGACAGGTGAAGTGAATAGCATTGATTATATTATTACAATGACACATGTCAAGGGGTGGGATATATTAGGCAACTACAATGGGGTCTAATGGATCCTGGAGGGGGGGGCTCTCTAACAGAGGCCCTCTTTGTGACCTGAATTTTGATGGGCACAGTGGCTGCATTTTGACGGGCACAGTGGCTGCGTTTGGATGGGCACAGTGGCTGCGTTTGGACGGGCACAGTGGCTGCGTTTGGACGGGCACAGTGGCTGCGTTTGACGGGCACAGTGGCTGCGTTTGACGGGCACAGTGGCTGCGTTTGGACGGGCACAGTGGCTGCGTTTGACAGGCACAGCACAGTGGCTGTGTTTTTATGGCCACAGTATGTGTTTTGATGGGCACAATAGCTGCATTTTGATGGGCACAGTGGCTGCATGTTGATGGGCACAGTGGCTGCAGTTTGATGGGCACAATGGTTGCATTTAATGGCACACAGTAACAGTATTACTTACACACAGGGTGCAGCCAGGGAAGCCAGCCAGGTCAGGTGCAGTCAGCACCCACTTCGCAAGGCACTGCAGCAGCCAGCAGGCAGATGATCAGATCGATGGCACGCCACTCAGTCTGTCTAGCCAGACCAGGCAGAAGGCATTCAAGGCACTGGGCAGGCTCAATCAGCTCAGCTGAATCAGGCAGCAGCAGCTTTAAAATGCTCCGCTGTCCGCTCGCTCCAGTCCCTCCTCTGCCTCCTAGCTACCACGCTGTCTGAAGATGGCAGAGGTGGGTGGAGCCGAGCGGAGCTATATGATCTCCAGCCGCAGAGGCGGCGCGCCGCGGGCTCTGACGTCACGTCGTCACTGACATCCCGCTCGGCTCGCAGATTCCTCGGCGAATCGGCTGCTCGGCTTAAAAAAAAAAAAAAGTAAAAAAAAAAAAAGTAAAAAAAAAAAAAGTCCCGGCGGCTCGCTCGGCGCCTTTCGGGTGACAGCGCTGGGGTGCGGGGCACCCACTGCACCCCGTGTAGGATCGGCCCTGGTCCTAAGGTTGATTCTCTGGTGGTAATTATCATAGCCTTAACGTTATGTGCTCTGATTATCATCCATATATACAGGTATGACTCAGTCTAGAGCATAGTACCTCCTGGGGGACAGAGTCTTCTGCCCCCACATCTATCCATCAGCATCAGAGCAGTAGACAGATAATAACAGTATGCCATTCCAGCCGGAACAGATGTTCCATCACCCTTGTGATGAGAAGTTACAGGACACAACTAGTGGCATGTCTCTACATGGCACGTACACTTAACACATCACAGTACGAAAGAGTAAACTATTAGTGGAAACTATCTGACTATCCCAAAGTTCCTGAGAAATAAACCGAAACCAGCCACAAAAAGAAAAACAAGTCTTCTCTGGGCTACCAGGGACAACAGGGCTTTCTCCGACAGGGCCACCTTTAGTTGTAAGTCCCTGGTCCAAGCATTTGCCACTGACCACCAGGGATCATATGCTGAATTTACAGATTGTTGACATTGCCTCATAGCTCATACATTTTTTACCACAAATTAGCCCTCCTGAGGACAGTTATTAAAAAGGACCTGTTTCCTCTCCTGACATCTGTTTAATAATGCAGAGAATAAAAGGACATGCTTCTATTTTTTTGCGGAACGGAAATACGGACATATGGAAACGGAATGCACATGGAGTAACTTCCATTTTTTTTTGCAGACCTATTGAAGTGAATGGTTCCGCATACAGTCTACAAAAAAAAAAATGGACACGGAAAGAAAATACGTTCCTGTGCATGAGCACTAAGTAATTGGCCAGTGGGATGAGCTAATCCCAAAAACATCTTTCATTTTTTAACAAAAAGTCTACGACCACTCTTCTAAGCATTCTTTAAGGGTCTACGTCAGATCTTCAGGAGCGTTGCACTCGTATAACTCATATTACATAACACAATTTTTTTTTAAAAAAGCAGCCACTAGGCATTAGTGCCCAATTCACTGCCATTGCTCACTAATTGTTTCCCACTGCTTCCTCGCTTCTTGCATGTGACTTTGTGCTCTTCTGAAGGGACATCCACCCACTCACTATACTATGCTCCCAAGCCCACGCACAACATATCCTCAGCTCACTAACTAGCAGTCCTCCTCGTTAGCACAGGGAGGCTGGCATCATCTCCCACGGACGATGGCACTGCGTGGGAGGAAGAGGGCAGTGGCAACGGCACCCAGCCAGGCTGACACGATGGCAGACACAAAAAAAGCGGAGGAGGAGAAGATATTGGATTAATCAGCTGTAAGATGGAAAGCTGAAACGTTCTTCTCTCAGGACCCTGCTGATTTCCGTGATCACAGCGGCCTCACGATACCGTAAATGTCTTGTACAGTAGCTGAGCACGGATGACTGGTCTGCCTCCCCTCCCGTGACACATCGTGGGCTGAACAGATAATTAAGACATCAGGCGAAACATAAGAAACATATCCAAGCAGTAGCCAGGAATATTTAGCCTAATATTTTTTCTTTGCCTTGTGAAGAAAAGATAGAATTGCATTAAAAAAAATCCCACCAAAAAGTAAAAACTTAAATTTTTTTTGTTTATATTGTTTTTTTACCTATTTTCAGCTTTGCAAAAAAAAACGAATAATTATAAAATAAAAAAAACTTTCAATCATCAATGTGAAAATCCTTATAATGTCTTCTAACAACTTCAGTCATTAGCAGTGGGTTGAAAAGGCACACTGCCATGGGCACAAGGGCTTGCTCCAGCAAGTGGTGATCATGAAGGATGAAGAATGCTGAGTTCATTGGTTATGGTGGGAATATCTGCCCACCACAATGGATTACAAAGAAGGAAGAATTTTTTCAGGTGTCTTGTGAAGTGAGTGGTAGTGGCGTTCCACAATGATGGCGTTTCATGCAAACCTAAATAGACCCATGACCAACTTTGCCAAGTGAGGTCCTTCCTTCTTGACTTCTCTACACTTCCCTTCTTCTGCCCATCTTCATCCTCCACAGTAAACATTCACTGGCCCTTACTTTTGAGGGTACTTTTACCATAGAGCAACTACTATGCCTACTACCCTGGCACTTATACCAAGCTGGCTGAGGTGAAGAAAATTCTGCTGACCATGATTTAGGAGTCACAGCAATAATCTATGATAGCATCTAATTTTGTCTACAGTCAACAAGGTTGTCGGACAGATTGTCCCTAGCAACCGGTCTGTCTTAAGATACATTCAGGGCTTTGATTCTAGGAAGAATTGCCAGGCAGTGTGTTAGGCTGGTGGCCCGTGTCCACCACTGTCTTGCTGTCCCGGGCTCCACTTTCCCTGTGTGTATTAGGATTAGTGCTCAGTGAACTCCTCTGATTAAGGCTCTGATCAGTCTCCCTATTTAGCTGGACTGTCATTCCACCTCCTTGCCTGAGCTTTGCGGTTTTCTAGTCTTTAGTAACCAGCAAAGGTGTGATCTCTTGTCTGACTACCCATGTACCGTAGCTTGCCCCTGTCTACAGATTCTACTCCTTGTTGCCTTTCCAGACCTTGGAACTGATACCAAGACTTTGTATTGAGCATACCCCGACCGTGGGCTGTGTTCAGACTACTACTTTTCCCTGAGGCTACACCAGGACTACTCCAGGAGATAGCAGCCTAGTTGGTTTCCTGCAGCGAAGTCTAGATCCCTGTACAGGGGTTAAAGGGTGAAAACCAGGAACTGTCAGGACAATCCCTTAGGTTTAGCCCAAAGTCAAACTGGTTAGTTGGCACAGGGGGTCCTCACCGACTGTCCTTTACACAAAGAAGGTACATGAAGGTACGTGAAGACGTGAAGGACCTCAATCATATCTTTTTCTATTTCTTATTGCCATACTAATGGCATTTTTTAGAAAAAGATTTTGGTGAAACTCCCCTATAAATTTTTGTTCTTTTGAAGCCTTTGTATTAACCAGGTAATGTTCATTATAACCAGCAATATTGAACCCATTTATATTCTCAAAGCGTTCTTCTGGATCGGGAAATCCTTGATGACAGGATCTTTCCACTGAAGCAGAAAGTTCACTGCACATTCTCATTTCACACAGCAGTCATTCTAAAATGCTGTATTTTTGGCAAGAAACCAAGCAACATGTCCCTCGGCCCTCTGGCTGTTTCTGACATTGTACAATGAGCGTACAGCCGTTATGTGGAAAAATTGTAGTTGTATCTTTCCCCGTCCAATGTAGAAGTGAAGGGTGGCATGACTCTTGGTCTCTTCAGCCATAGAGCCAGTCTTCATATTACATAACAGCCTGAGTATGGGAACGGGATCCATGGACAAGTCACAAAAGATTCTATATCCATGGTTGGCATTACAGATGAGCAAATCAATTCTAAAATGAGAGAGAGAGAGAGACAGAGGGGAAAGAGGATAGAGGAGAAAAAGAGAGAGAGAGGAGAGTGCAACGAGCCCCTAGTGCAGAGGACAGGAGTAGTAGTGGCTCTGATGAGGTGGTGTGACCTCCATCAGGCTGTTGCTCCCTGGGGGTAGGTGCAGTGGAAAGATGGTTTGAAGAATCAGGCCAGAAGTAAAAGTATAATAGTCTCTCTTTAGTTAGTGCAAAATATACGGTAACTTATGGCACATCCAGCAGTCATAGGGGCAAAGCGCAGTTTTAGTAACCAAGTGATAAAATATCATGGCTAGTTAGGTGGCAATTGAATTGCACTAGCAGGCACTTGTGGATATAGGTGTCCACAATATGATGAAGCCTGGTGTTTGACTGGTCTGGAAGAGGTCTAGGTGATGGGTGTCTGAGCTGTAGTCCCTCTCCTGCATCAGGGTCTGTAAAGCAGTGTTTTGTCGATCACTCTGCTGTCTAGGCACACTGAAGCCCTTGGAAGCAGTGTTCTTGATGCTGATACTTTTTCAGGAGTTAAGGTCTCACAGGAGAACTGGATACAGTCCCTTGGAGTAGGAGCTCTGAAATGTGATTGCTTTCTCCTCCCTGTCTGGACCTGCCCACTCCCCTCCAAGAGGGGAAGAACAGGGCACTTAGCCCTTTTCTTGCCAACCATACGTCCAATGATGGTGTACACAGCAGAAACATAAAACATAATACACAACATAATTGCAAATACCCCCAGGTCTGAGGTACTAGAAGAGCACAAAGAGAGAGAGAGAAAGAGAGAGCGGAAAGAGAGACAAAGGAAAGAGTTTTTCAGGCAATTAGGACATTTCTATTCAGGTCAAATTTATCCCCTATTCAAATTGTTTGGCCGAACTGGACCTGAGTCAAATTTTAAGGCCTCTTTCACACTTGCGTTGTCCGGATCCGGCGTGTACTCCACTTGCCGGAATTACACTCCGGATCCGGAAAAACGCAAGTGTACTGAAAGCATTTGAAGACGGAACCGTCTTCCAAATGCTTTCAGTGTTACTATGGCACCCAGGACGCTATTAAAGTCCTGGTTGCCATAGTAGGAGCGGGGAGCGGGGGAGCAGTATACTTACAGTCCGTGCGGCTCCCGGGGCGCTCCAGAATGACGTCAGAGCGCCCCATGCGCATGGATGACGTGATCCATGTGATCACATGATCCATGCGCTTGGGGCGCCCTGACGTCACTCTGCAGCGCCCAGGGAGCCGCACGGACGGTAAGTATGCTGCTCCCCCGCTCCCCGCTACACTTTACCATGGCTGCCAGGACTTTAGCGTCCCGGCAGCCATGGTAACCACTCTGAAAAAGCTAAATGTCGGATGCGGCAATGCGCCGAAACGACGTTTAGCTTAAGGCCGGATCCGGATCAATGCCTTTCAATGGGCATTAATTCCGGATCCGGCCTTGCGGCAAGTGTTCCGGATTTTTGGCCGGAGCAAAAAGCGCAGCATGCTGCGGTATTTTCTCTGGCTAAAAAACGTTCCGTTCCGAAACTGAAGACATCCTGATGCATCCTGAACGGATTTCTCTCCATTCAGAATGCATTAGGATAATCCTGATCAGGATTCTTCCGGCATAGAGCCCCGACGACGGAACTCTATGCCGGAAGACAAGAACGCAAGTGTGAAAGAGCCCTTAGAAATTTGCTCCTCTCTAGTTGTCATCACTTGCCTCTACTGAAAGGGACATTGATAGCTTGGTCAACCAAAACCTACACCTGGTGCCACACTTGGTGCCCAAACCTATGAGCCTATCAGCTGTACTGGATCCACCTAGTCAGCAGCCACATTTAGGCAACTGGCAGTGTTATTTTGGCAGTGTATGGTATGGTCACTTGTGCACTGCATCAATGTACTATTTGGGCACTATATGGGACACCATAAGGAAGGAGCCATGTCTACCCCACTCTTGGTTTAACAAGAGCATGTTTACCTAGACTCCCAAGAACCCCCCCAAACCCAGTAGGTTTCCATGTATGGGTCTGTGAAAAACTTCTCCGTTCCTTCACAGCTGTCCTTTCTTGACTCTGCTAGCTACATGCCATGAGAGTAACTACCCGCAGTTACCGGATAAGTGTTGACTGTCTCTTCTGGTCTAATGAACTGGGATTTATAGCCGTACTTTAGTCTTCCTGAGGGCTTCTGGTTGTCTCTTCTAATAATTCTACATAGAGATTCGGAATAGTTCGCCTTCAGCTGCGGCCTGTCTCTCCTGTGATTGGTAAAGGCAGCCAGAGAGAGAGAGAGAAATAAAACGATGGAAATAACAAGAGACACGATAAAGGCTCTGCAGACATAAAGTGACGGACAACAGGAGAGACAGTGCTGTGTGAAGGGAGCGAGAGGACCTTTCCCTGCTCCCATCCCTCACAGCATGTTCCGACCATTGCCATTCAGTCTGCGGGGCGCAAACACCCTCTAATCGGTCGTGTTTCCCTGGACAAGACAAGAAAGGCTGATGTTTCCTCTGCATCAAACGTCTCCGATCTGGCAATGCTTCATAACCAGATAGTGGGGTTCTGAGTCACGAGGAAACTGGAGGATTCTTTCAGTGATATGGGTGCTTAAAGGGTTAAATAATCTGATAAATGAGAGCGGTGTAATGTTGCCAGAGTAACGAGAAACATGAAATTATCCTATTGTCTTTAATTATATGGCTGCTGGCTACCCCTGGCCTGAGGAAAAAACGTGAAGCTTCTGAGACTCAAAGCAAAATCTGAAACAGCCCCCCCCCCCACCACCACCACCACCATGTGTTATTTAGAATAATTGTGTCCTCATATGTAACAGAGGGTCTGCGCGCCGTTTCGGCGAATTTTTTGAAATAATTTAGTTTGATCCGAATTTATTCGCGGTGAATCGCGTTAAAAAAACGGCTATTTCCTGGCTGCAGAGAGCCTTTATAGTGGTGCAGAACACTGTGCCTTGCAGTAACACGCATAGGGAGTCTGCTGTGGTAGTGAAATAATACTGTGAGTCCGTATGACACGCACATGACTGGCGTCGCTCTTAGAATCCTTGCACACTTCGCTTAGGGTACTTTCACACTAGCGTTATTCTTTTCCGGCATAGAGTTCCGTCAAAAGGGCTCTATGCCTGGAAAAGAACTGATCAGGCATATCCCAATGCATTCTGAATGGATAGAAATCCGTTCAGTTTAGATCAGTATGCCTTCCGTTCAGTCACTGTCAGGCGCTTTGGCCGGACATAATGCCGCAGCATGCTGCGGTATTATGTCCGTCCAAAATGCCTGATCAGTCGCCGGAATTTCGGATCCGGCATTAATTCCCATTGACTTGCATTAGTGCCGGATCTGGCATTGCAAAACAACTGAAGGATGGATCCGTCCTGCGCAGACCGGGAAAACTGTGAAAAAGACTGCAAGACGGATCCGTCCATCCGCATGACAAGCGAAGAGACGGATCCGTTCTTGCAATGCATTTGTAGATGGATCCGCGCTCGGATCCGTCTAAAAATGCTGTCAGTTGTCACACTGATCGGCGGATCCGGCAGGCAGCTCCAACGACGGAACTGCCTGCTGGATTACACTAACGCTAGTGTGAAAGTACCCTTATTTGGGCAGTCACGGGGCCAAAACTGACCAAATAACTCAAGTATGAACTCAGCCTTACAGTTCGATGTTAGCTCCAAGAAGAAGCTCACTCCTTTTACACCGTCGGCAGCTGATTCCACATATATGTCTACAGAACCTGTTCTATTAAACGCTTATACAAGTAGAGCCGCCCTGGCAGAGTGGAGAGGATGTCAGCAGTACCATATTTTTCGCCCTATAAGACGCACTTTTTTAGCAGTGCGTCTTATGGGGCAAATGCTGCAATTTTACACTGATGCATCGCTGCCGGCGTGTGTATCAGCGGGAGGGAGGAGGGACTGGGGACCGGCATCTTGTTTTGTAATGGCAGCGGGGCCCGGTGCAGTCACTGTATTCTACTACACCGGGCCCCGCTCACTGTAGTAATCATATAGGCAATGTTAATTCATCTCCAATCCAGGCTGTAGTACGGTACTTACTACTAACTTTCATAGCAGGCAGGAGGCCGGGCGAGCGGGCGGGATGCGGCAGCATAACTCACTACGTCACGCACCTGCTCCGCGCACTTTATGAATGAAGCAGGCGGCGCAGGTGCGTGACGTAGTGAGTTACGCTGCCGCCGCCCGGCCTCCTGCCTGCTATGAAAGTTAGTAGTAAGTACCGAACTACAGCCTGGATTGGAGATGAATTAACATTGCCTATATGATTACTACAGTGAGCGGGGCCCGGTGTAGTAGAATACAGTGACTGCACCGGGCCCCGCTGCCATTACAAAACAAGATGCCGACCCCCACCCCCTGTATTAGGGGTCATTTACTACACAGGGACACTGTTGTGGGGGGGATCTGTGGATGACACATAGCATAAGATGCTATGTGTCATCCACAGATCCCCCCCTATAGCAGTATTATGCCATTCCCAGATGCCCCCATAACAGTGACATTCCCAGATGGCCCCATAATAGTGCCATCCCCAGATGCCCCCATTATAGTGCCATCCCCAGATGCCCCCATAATAGTGCCATCCCCAGATGCCCCCATAACAGTGCCACCCCCAGATGCCCCCATAACAGTGCCACCCCCAGATGCCCCCATAACAGTGCCATCCTCAGATGCCTCCATAACAGTGTCATCCACAGATGCCCCCATAACAGTGTGTCACCCACAGACCCCCATAACAGTGCGTCATCCACAGATGCCCCATAATAGTGTCATCCACAGACCACCATTAGTTCAAAACCCACCAAAAGCACACCTTTTGGTTCAAAATATTTGTTTTCTTATTTTCCTCCTCAAAAACCCAGTGCGTCTTATGGGCCGGTGCGTCTTATAGGGCGAAAAAAACGGTCAGTTTGTGTTGACATCGCTGATTATTTAGCCCTTCCTCTGATCCGTCAGAACAATAACCCAAAAAAACGTATCCTGTCTGTGGAGCATCCGCCTTCACTCTGTCAGCATTTGGTCAGTAATCCATCAGTATTGCTAATGCCAAAAAAAAATCTAATAAATAAATAAAAAGGAAATTAAAACTCCCCAAAAAAGTCTGTAATTTTCTCACTTCACCACACAACAGCTAATAAGCCCTTTTTTCCCCACTAATACACGCCAAAAAGGGCTGTAATTTTCTCAATTCACCACACAACGGCAAATACTTTTTTGTGACACTATTACACGCCAAAAAGGGCTTTAGAACATAGAACTGCACCGCTGAACGGCAAATATATATATATTTTCCACTTTTCCACTACACAAAAGACTTTAGAACTTTATTTCCTTGCAATAAACCCTGTTAATGGCTGTATCAAACAGCACTTGCACCCCAATAACAAGAACGGTTTGCTGGAATTACAGAGCTGTATAATGGCAATTTGGATCCCCAGTCAGTGCAGCAAGGTGTAATAGGATTGTTCCTATTACCCAGGCTGTAACCTCCCCTACTGAACCCTGTTCTACATAAATGTTGTGGAATGATTCCTCCCTATCCTTTCCCTACACCTTGAATAATCTTTCCCTGCACTTGTAAATCGTCTTTTTAGCACAATTAAGTTTTTTCTACCACTGTCCCTAGCGCCTGCTGACGTCTCTCCCTGCACTAAGTACACTGGAAAATGGCAGAATCCAAGATGGCTGAGGCTATTTATAGGGCTGTGACATCACAGGGCTGGCTGGCTGCTGATTGGCTGCATGCATGGCATTATGGGTGATCCCGCCTTCCCAGAGTTCCTTGCCCCATGTCCTTATACATGCAGCAGCCATTTTAGGAAAAAATGTGATTTGTTACCACGAAGCGTGAGGAAATTCGGATTTGCTGCGAATCGAATAATTCCTGAAATTCGATTCGCTCATCTCTAGTTATAATGTCAGAGAGCAGAGATAAGGAGCCGTCAGCTAAGCTGCCTGACAGAACAGAGTGAAAATTCAGATCCTGCTACTAGAAACTCAAGGCTGCACAAAGACAGTGGTTCAAAATTTTTAATAAAGACCAGTTTAAAAATTATTTTTAGCTCAAAATGAGTACAATACAAAAGTGTAGTATATAGTGAGGCTCAGCCCCCTCATCCTCCTAGGCAGCTCTGCAGGTGGTGGCAACCAGCCCTGCTCACATTCCTGGACAGGTACCTTCTGTCTACAATATGACATCATGGCTGAGCAGCCTGACATAAAAACTCATATGCAGTATATGCAAATGCCAGAGCATAGTGTTTAGTGAGTCCCCACCACCTCAACCCCCTAGGCTGCTATGCAAGTGGTGGCAACCAGTCCTGTTCACATTCTAGGACAGCTCGCTGGCAACCATTTTAAGTACTTCCTGGAGAACTCCTTTAAGAAATAGACTGATCCAAAAACAGATGACGCAGCATTTCAATCACGGCCTCTATCTAAGGGCACCATGTCAACTATCTGAGGCCACCGTAAAAATAGTGACAAATTCCTTTTAAGCTTTGTCAGATGACCAGCTAAGCTCTTCTATATCTATACAGTAGAATCTGTGGAGGTTCTTACTACTTTGTAATCTGACTACATGAAGCTCAAGTCCAGTAGGACAGGTTGGGTGAATGAGCATGACCTCTATTCTACCTGTCAGCCATGTTGGCACCACTCAGTGGCCTTAGAGGACAGCTGGTGATAGAGCTAAGATGACTGTCGATTATGTGAAGTTTCCTCTTGGAGATATCGAAAAATGTCAAATGATGGGTCAGGTCCTCATTAATGCGTCTACTTCATTTCCAATAGAGATGGATACCCCTACAATTCTTAATATCGTATTGATAATTGCACCCAAGTACAACCCTCTTGCCAAGGGCATTGCACATTGGGCATTGAACATAGGCCTCCAGATACTTCCCTCCATCTTTGGTTGAAGACCAGCTTAGTTTAGATACGACTTGGTTAGTCTTTATTGCAGACGGTCAGGTTGGGGAAGGTTTCTGCTGCATCTAGATGCCTTCCATTGCTCACCTAAACAGAATAAGGCCATGCTGTATTGTCCATTACAGTCATATTGTTAGATACATGCACTGAGAATAGACAAGAGAGAGGTCCATCGAGACCTGTAGACTTCCATAAATTGGAAAGACGTTAGGCAGCCTTGGGTTCACATACTTGTAGCATTTTCATGGCTTATAAGCTCCTGAATTGTTTTAATAGATTTTTCAATCTTTCTCGGCCTGTGATCCGGCCATTTTGACAATGATAAATAGATGTAATTACTAGAAAGGAAACAGAATACGTCACCGGTTTTGGTTTTTGTGTCACATTTTGATAAATAACCCTTCCAATGTCACCGATCACATGGAGAATGATTCGGATGGCATTGAGCATTGAAAGTGCCACCAGTTCGCTCACTTTTCATTACTGTATCAACATAATAACCAATTACAAAAGCCTAGCTTGGGCTGAGGGCAAAAGTAATTTAGGAGGACGCTAGGAACCTAGGACCCGTGTCGTGATTTTGGCCAAAATACCATATAAGCTGATCACATCCTAGACCAGGAGTCAACTGGGAAGTTTTTCGACAGCTAGAGAGTCACCAGTTGGCGACGACTGTGCTAAACTTTACATTGATGTGTAGTCACTGCCCCTTGAAGTAGACGTACATGAGCGGGGGCAAGAGAGCTGAAGCAGAAAAGACACACCCCGTGAGCAGGGCCACCACAACCACCACCACCTGAAGTGCCAACTTGAAAAAAATCTTGCAGACCAAATGGAGCAATGAATGGGGAGATCTCTGGATCCATGTGAGGTACAGGGCTGGTTCTAGCTTTGTTAGAGAGAGATTGTCATGTACTATATGATGTCTGATTTTCATTTTTTACATTTGCAGTGACACATTAGGCCACTGCCACTGATAGGGTTTTATATTTTTATATGTCTTCTAATATATGAACCCCTTAAGGACCTCGCCATTTTCCATACACATAAAAAACTACAGATCTCCCTGCAATAAAAAGAGCCCTTGAATATTTCAGTAAACATAAATATAAAAAAAGTTATGGTGGTCAGAATATGGCAATAAAAAGATCAAATAAATTTTTTCCAACGTTTTTTTAACTATTAAAACACTAAATAAATTTGTGTTTTAGAAACACTAGATAAATATGGTTTCACCGTAAATATGTTGACTCGTAAGAATAAAGGTAACAAGTCATTTTTATTGCATAGGGAACACATTAAAACTGTGATGGAATTGCCTTTTTTTTTCAGTTCCACCTCATTTAGAATTATTTTCCAGCTTCCCGCTACATCGTATGCAATCTAAAATGATATTACAACCTGAAAAAAATAAGCCCTCATATAGCTATGTGAACAGAAAAATTATGGCTCCAGGAAGGCAGGGAGTGAAAAACTAAAATGCATAAATCAAACATAGGGCTCATCTGATCACTTGTCCCATAGACTGCAATGAGTTTCCATTGCAGTCTATGGGAGATTCACTATGTTCCTATGGAATCCTGCCACAGGCAGGGCTCCATAGGAACAGCAGTGGCAGGTCTTGGATCCTTCACAGGGCCCGAGGCTGCCACAGCAACTGAACAGCTCCCTCGATCTCAACATGAGGAGGCTGTTCAGGCCCCGGGAGCACAGAGCCCGCTGGGTTTTACCGCTCAGATGCAATATTCACAACTGACCATGCATATCAGTGATACAGATGATCACAGACATTGTTTCCGGGTCAGTTTCTGAGCGGGCACCATGTTTAAATCCCGGTCATACTTAAGGGGTTAATAGGTGTTATACTATGTTATGTGAATTATAGGTTACTTCTGGCAGAATCATAGGGTTCATCCAAGGCCCTTTACAACTGTCTTCAGGAAGGGACAGGCCCTAACCCCTGGGCTTGGCTCTTTCCTGTGAAGTGAGTCAGCTAAGTGAAGTGTAAGCAGTCTTGTAGCAGCTACAGTCAGCTTATGGAGACTCAAGGAGATGGTCAGGAGGCATCCCAGAGACTGATGGCAGTCCAGCATCCCTAAGAAGTTTGAGCTGCCAAGATGGTGTGCATGGAAATCTGTGAAGGTAGCTCACAAGGCTATAGACTTTACTGCACTTGGTTAGGTGTATTATAAAGGCTTCCGACCCCTAGTCATACAAAACTGCAGCACTCATTCAGGTATATTGTAAAGGCGTCTGACCCCTGGTCCTATCCCTGCTTCAGTAAGAGTCTTAAAATACAGACAGAGTACTGGGCTTGTGAAGCACCCCATCCCTCCAGCTGAATTGGGATGCATAGAATAGTTTATTTGAAAGTGCTTCTCTGTTGGATGCTGCTTTTAATTCAGCTTTAGCAAAGTTTTGCAACCGTTCAAGAACAGTACCTCCATTTTTATGTGGATGATTGTTTAGAACTTTCTCTTCAGTGAAGACGTCTGGTAAATGTTAACCTGCACCACCTCCTTCCTCGTCTGGTCTCCTGTCCTTAAACCGCACTTTTACACCATTGGCACCCCACTTTCCACCAGACCAGAGGCCACAACCTGAGTGTGCTCCGGAGGGAGAGAAATTAGAGTGCCTTTACACGTGGTGGGAAAAATCCACCAGAAAATACACAGCATAAGGACCTCCCCCATGTTATCCTACTGGGTTGAAAAGTGTCAATCACTGCCCTGCACAGAAATATGCACCCCATGCTTATAAATGCCCACCTGCATTTTTCCAAGATGTGTAAAGGCACCCTGTAAAGCAAGGTTTTAATTGGTGCTTCCCCTTTAATTATATGTAGTTTGGTTCATGATCTCTGATACCTGGCGGCATTCCTGCAGTTTGAGGTAACTGGACATGCATAGTGCCCTTTATGTGGAGCTCGTAGGGACCAGGAGAATAGAAAACACTTAAAGGGCTTCTGTCACCCCACTAAACTTTTTTTTTTTTTTGCTTACTTATAATCCCCACACTGCGGTTTATGCCTACATAATCAAATTAATCATTTTGGTCCTGTAGATTTTGTTTAAAACATGCTTTAAAAATATGCAAATTACCTTGCTACCAGCAAGTAGGGCGTCTACTTGCTGGTAGCAGCCGCATCCTCCGATCCTAAAGACGCCCCCTCCGCATTGTGATTGACAGGGCCAGGGAACGGGATCTTTCTCTGCTGGCTTTGCCTGTTAGCATTCAAAATCTGGCGCTGTGGCCGTACCTGTCTTCAATCGGCGCAGGCGCACTGAGAGGCGGCCGCTTGCTCAGCCGCTCCATCCTCAATGCGCCTGCGCCGATGACGTCACTCAGTGCGCCTGCGCCGATTGAAGACAGGTACGGCCACGGCGCAGGCGCCAGATTTTGAATGCTAACAGGCAGGGCCAGCAGAGAACGATTCCGTTCCCTGGCCCTGTCAATCACAATGCGGAGGGGGCGTCTTTAGGATCGGAGGATGCGGCTGCTACCAGCAAGTAGCCGCCCTACTTGCTGGTAGCAAGGTAATTTGCATATTATAAAAGCATGTTTTAAACAAAATCTACAGGACCAAAATGATTAATTTGATTATGTAGGCATAAATCGCAGTGTGGGGATTATAAGTAAGCAAAAAAAAAAAAAAAAGGTTTAGTGGGGTGACAGAAGCCCTTTAAAGACATGATTCGGGTAAGATGTCTTGCTATCATCACCTCTCTTTGTATCATATTGGGGTCAGCCGAGTGCCATGATGGATGCTGGTTGATCTGGAGCTAGCCCATCTGTTTGACGACTCTCGTGACTGTTGCTTTATTTTATTTTTGTATATCTTTGTATATATCTTTTATCATAGTTTAGTAAACTCTTTTTGAACCTAACCCTGAATTCACATCATGATGAGAATTCAGAAGTCTATTTTTTCCCGAACTTCTGATCCCACAATAATACACACCCTTACACTTATCATCCTGAGGACCCCTCTTCACTGTAAACACCCTGGAAACGAGGGAGAAGAACATCGCCACCGTGAGCATCGGGAATACTTCCAACCATGACACTGCCCATCCTTGACTACAGCAGATATTTGCTATACTATATCTATATGTGCAGGCTTGATTAGGCCTTCTAGGCCCCATCTAGATGCTGTGCTGATATTCTGACGTAATCTATATAAGTAGAGGATCCTACGCTAAAGGTTACGACAACGCTGATCCGCCAATGTTTATGTTGTCAACAGCTTAGAAAATAAAAATGATCTAAAAATAATTTGTTTGAGGATGCGGCAATGGGATGAGTCAGCCAAGAATAACTGACCGCAAGAACATGCTTTCCTTTTCCCAGTCCTACACTGCTGGCAGGGTCCCAGTCTTAAAGGGGTACTGTTAGACATCACATAATTCATGACAATCTGTTTCTAATAATGTTAGAACCAGACCTGTACCTCACATGGATCCAGAGATCTCCTCACACATTGCTCCAAATACTCTGCTAGATTTATTTCAAGCTGGCAGCTCAGGGGGCATGTCCTTTATGCTGCAGCTCTCTCCCTATCATGACTCAGGGCATGCGTCCTTTCTCCCTATCACGACTCACAGCCTGAGTCCTTTCTACTGTAGCTCTCTGCCTATCACAGCTAAGGGGGTGTTTCCTTACTGCTGCAACTCTCTCCCTATCACAGCTCAGGGGGCATGCACTTTCTGCTGCAGCTTTCTCCCTTTGACAGCTCGGGGGGTTTACTTTCTTTTACAGCTTTTCCTCTGTAACTGTCACATTTTCTAACCATACATTTGACTTGAGGCAGTGGAAGAATGTACAACGAGCTGCAAGGGGGGTGAGAGTAACATAGAGGGCAGAAGTGCTGGCAGTGGCCTTCTGCTGAAGCTCTGGCCATATCACAGCTCAAGGGGCATGTCCTTTCTGCTGCTGCTGCAGTCTCCCTATCAGAGCACAGGGGGTGTGTACTTTCTTCTGCAGCTCTTTCCCTGTAACTGTCACAGCTTCTAACAGTAGATATTAGATGGCTAGTGGCATTGAAGGATGGAACTGAACACGTGTGACCACCTCAGCGACGTTACTGAGGTGGACAGAGAAATAAGGAAAAGAACAAACAGCAGGTGGCGCTGTACAGATACATTTTATTGAATAACTCAGTGACTATGCTACATTTTTAATTACATGAAATTACCCCAAAACTATTGGCTATTACCCCTCGTCATGTCTCAAGGTTTGTTAAAAAGTCGGACTTGGACTCATAGGTGTGATGTCAGTAGATTTTTTGGGGTGAAGTAGTAGATGGGGGACATTATCTCTACCTCTCAGCACACAGGACGCTCCCTAGCTACGCCTCGATCACAATCGTTGCATCTCTTGGTAATAGACAAGTATACAAGCCATTTCTTAAAAGCGGATTATAATAGGGGTGTTAGGGTCGGCAGCCCCGGGGCCCGACGTCAATGAGGGGCCCAAGCACCATTACATATTAAAGGGGTTGAGCCATGAAAAATATTCAACAGTTTTCAAATCAGCGCCTGCATCTGAATACTTTTGTATCTGAATCTATTTTTCTGTATAGAGACACCTGAATTATTCAATGAAATCTATCTGTATAGCACCACCTGCTGTTTGCTTTTTTCATTTCTCTGTCCACCTCACTGACGTGGACGCACATGCTCAGTTTCATCCTTCAACTGCCTCCTGAGCTGTGACAGGGAGAGAGCTGCAGCAGAAAGGACACGCCCCCTGAGCTGCAGCAGAAAGGACACGCCCATTGAGCTGTCAGCTTGATATGAATGTAGCAAAGCAATGACAGGGAGATCTCTGGATCCATGTGAGGTACAGGGCTGGTTCTAGCTTTGTTAGAAAGAGATGTACTATATGATGTCTGATTTTCATTTTTTACACTAAAGGGGTGGTCTTATCGTGTAGAGAAAGTTAATACAAGGCACTTACTAATGTATTGTGATTGTCCATATTGTCTCCTTTGCTGGCAGGATTCGTTTTTTTTCCCATCACATTATACACTGCTCGTTTCCATGGTTACGACCACCATGTGATTCAGCAGAGGTGGTCGTGCTTGCACACCATAGGAAATAGCTCTGGCCTGTGAACGCTCCCACAATCCCGGGCCACCAGAGAGACTGGCACTTTTTCCTATAGTGTGCAAGTGCGACCAGCGCTGCGGGATTAAAGGGTGGTCGTAACCATGGAAACAAACCATGTGTAATGTGATGGAAAAATGAATCCAGCCAGCAAAGGAAGCAATATGGAGAATCACAATACATTAGTAAGTGCCTTGTATTAACTTTCTCTACATGATAAATATCACTTGCCAAAGTGAGAGAACCCCTTTAACCATGGCATGACCCCTTTAAGACCACATTCACCAAGTTTTAGTGTGGAGAAGACCCTCTGACATCAGGAAACAGTAAGAAGGAAACAATACTAAACGATACTCACGATCCGAGCTTCTCCTTGATGTTGTACACCATATTGATGTCTTCAATTTTCTTCTTTCCATTTTTCCCAAGAGGCATGGCCGTATCTCAATGTGACTGGCAACCTGTGCATGGAAAATGACAAAGAAACCGATCATCAGAAACCCTTCATCGCCTTGCGACTTGTGATAGCAATGACCTTTCCTCTAACTTGCTCGAAGTTGAGCTGGACACAAGGGGGATATGGAGGTAAATGGGATCCAGGAGTAGAAAAACATGGCTGCTCTCCTCCGGAAACAGCGCCCCTCCTTCCCACAGGTTGTGTGTGGTATTGCAGTTCAGCTCTGTTGAAGGGAATGGGTTGGAACGCAATACCAGATATAGCCTATGGAAAGAGGTGGCGCTGTTTCTGGAACTCCTAGAAGTCAGGATTTAATATTGCCATTTGCATACACAGAGGCAAACAAGAATGAGTTGACTGTAAGTAGGATTACTTTAAACAGATCGATCTACCCCATAGTTCGAAATGTATGCATCCTTTAAAGGGGTTGTCCCACGAAAAATATTCTGCACTTTTCAAACCAGCACCTGGATCTGAATACTTTTGTAATTGTATGTAATCAAATATTTTTTAAATGAAATGGATCTCTATAGCGCCACCTGCTGTTTTTTTTTTTTTTTTTTATTTCTCCGTCCACCTCACTGAGGTGGACGCACGTGCTCAGTTCCATCCTTCAACTGCCTCCTGAGTAGGCAGAGAGCAGCAGCAGAAAGGACACGCCTACCGGCAGCTTGATATAAATCTAGCAGAGCAATGAATGGGGAGATCTCTGGTTCCATGTGAGGTACAGGGCTGGTTCTAGCTTTGTTAGAAAGAGGTTGTCACGTACTATATGATGTCTGATTTTCATTTTCCATGATTCATGGGTTACGGGTGGCAGGTCAAGAAAAATTCCTTTGCATATTCCTAAAAGGAAAACGGCCATATCTATATGAAGGCACGCAATACACCAGAGAATATCATTTACAGGAGACGATGCCTTCTAAATGCTGGATAGGAATTGGGAGACAATAGAGAGGCTTCATATGGGAAAGGCATGCCCCCACCGTATGCTGATAACATGCACTTTGGGCCTCATTTATTAAAACTGTCTTAGTTGCCCGTAGTAACCAATCAGGAGCTCAGATTTCACTTTACTGGAACAGTTTAAGAAATTAAAGCTCTCCTGTCATTGGTTGCTATGGGCAACTAAGACAGTTTTAATGTTAGTCCCTTCTCCCATTCTACATTATTCAAACCAGCACCTGGATCTGAATAATTTTGGAATTGCATGTAATTAAAAATTTAGCATAGCCACTGAGTTATTCAATAAAATGTATCTGTATAGCACCACCTGCTATTTGTTCTTTTCCTTATTTTTCCGTCCACCTCAGCAACATTGCTATGGTGGACGCACACGCTTATTTCCGTCTGCAGTGACCCAGAGGATCACTGCCAAAGAGTTAATATTGTAGAAGATTATGTTGTGACTTATTGCTAAAGTTTTATTTTCTCAAGCATTGTGTATCCCAAATGGTTGTGTATAGGCAACGCATAGATAAATCTGGCAGTTTTAGTGCAGTTGTCAGGGTGAGGAGCTGGTCTCACTCCCCATGAGAGTCTTTGCTGAGAAGGTCTAGAGGAAGGACGTGTGTGAGCCCCTGAAAACTAGGACTAGTTCAGGGAACCTACATCTCTGAGACTCAAAGCTGCCAGAGAAGTACTTAGCACAAACTGGTCACCAGACGTCACCATGGACATATTGCAGTGTCCCTTTACTAACCCCCTAAAAAAAAAGCAAGTGCTGCTTCCCATTGAAATGAGTGGGAGGCTGTTTTGAGGCGTTTTTGGAGCAGATTTGGAGCTGATTTTGAGGCAGGAACACTCCAAAATCAGCGCCAAATAAATCCCTGGCTACAACCGCATGGTTAGGTTTCTGCATATAGTTTTGGAAGTCAATATCAGGAATGGTCTATAAAAGGAGAGGACGTGGCTTCCAAAACTGCATGCAGAAACCTGACCATGTGGTCGTACCCTAAGGCTTATTCAGATGAGCAATGTTTACGTAACGAATGTACGGGTGTCACATGGACTGGCACATGCTAGACTCACCCATTCAAGTCCACGGATCTGGACCGCCATCTGCGTGCGGCCTGTTTGTGAAATGTTGTGATTGATTGTGTTTTATATCTACTTAGTAGCAATGTATAGCCAACCAAATGGTTAACATATTGGCAGACTGTTTAGATTACCAGGTGATGGACTGGGTCCGCCCACTGGTTAGTTAAGGATACTAGTCTGAGCAGAGCAAGGTAGAAAATGTGTGTGTGACAGCTCCCAAGTACAGAGAAGCTTAAGGCGCATTTACACCGCCGAGCAGCAGCAGATTGTCCTTCTTGACAGTCGGCTGCTAATTCAGTGGAGGAGACCATTTCAGTTACATGCAACGATCACCTCTACAGTATGAGGACGAGGGATGGCTATTGCAATCCCTCGTCCTCATACAGCGGAGATGTTTCTGGCCAGCAGATTTAGACCACACAATCTGCTGCCCAGAAATGTTAATTTATGTGCCTGCAGGAATGAAAGTTTCACCATTACATTGTCGGTAACGAGCATTCACAGGAACGTTCGTACCCAATATTCTGCCCAATGATCTACCTGTCTAAATCCACCTTTAGTCTCTGCGACTTCATCTGCCAAGACAGCAACTCTACTACCAGAGTACCCTTTGGAGACGGAGATCTGACATCTTAGGAGGTCCAGAACGTTATCCAGGCCATGCTGACAAGTCAGTAAGGTATAAGCTTGTTTATGGGATTAAGACTTTACTGCTGCAGAAAGGATTATTGCCTCCGGTACCTACCACACTTTGGGGCAGACTGGCCATCCGTATTGGAAATATGCACCCCTCAGTCCCAGAATTGCAAAAGGAGTTAATAAGAACCTTATTACATGCCTGTGTTTCTGTTGACAGACTGCAAGGTGTCCTTAGAGAGAGATCCAGGGAGAACTATTACTACCATCATTGTTAAAGCCAATACGTTGCTATTGGAAGAGGGTTACACTGTGATATATATATATATATATATATATATATATATACTTTGGAACTGTGCCTTTTACGTCTGTATGTACTACTACTCCCAACTTCAATTCAATAAAGACTTTATTGCAACCTGCGGATCGGGTTTTGGACTCTACTATCCCTCTGTCTCTGCCCTTCTGACTTGCGCCTTACCAACTGTTCACCATCAAGGGCACCCCAACTAGCAGCAGGCTGGAACCCTAATACCAGGGTGTGCCTCTAAGGAAGAAAGGGTATGCCCTGCAGTCACTGCCTGACCCTTGGGAGTGGCAGAATGGAGCAAGCTACTGTGAACTGTGAGTACATTGCCACTACCACTCCTCCCATCCTCGCCTCCCCGCCAGGTCGTTGCAGACAGAAAAAATGGGCAAGTTTTACACCACTCGTCTGAATAAGTCCTTAGTCTTCTTACGTAACACACGGTGCATCTTTCATCTTGTCTTGCTGTATGGTTATAAATATTTTAAAGTGCTAAAACTCATTTTTGACAGGAACAAGAAGATTCCCAAGTCCTTCAGCATCTTGAGACCTTCACTGCCAAGAGGTCTCCACCGCTATTGTCAGGATGATTCTGAGCAGTTTCTAAGTACCAGTTCTTTTATTTGGTCATATTGTAGCTCTATTATTTGGCCATTGAGGTGGATTCTCCTGTTCCTTGCTCTTTTTATGGTAGTTTTTGACAATCACCATGTTTGCCATGTGGTTTACCCATGTAAGTTCATTTCAGTAGAGTGGGGTGGGGTGGGGGTGGGGGTTCCAAGAGACAGATATAACTAATGCTGGGACACTTGAGTATATCCCCACTTCATCCCCTTTCAGCGGTATTTTTGTGGGGTAACATCTCTACTTATTTTTATGTATGTGGTTCCATTGGACGGGATTTTTCTCTTGTGTGAGGGCCTCATTAGGGTTACCTATACAGGAAGAGAGTTCCAGTCTGTGCCACCCCTTGCGGAGCTTTTTTGGACCCCGTCCCTTGGACACACTTTGTAGGGCGGACTAGGACAAGCAGGGAGGCAGTAGGGCCAGTTGGTTAGATACACTAACACAGTCTCGCCCGCCTCTCCACATATTTGGTCCAGTCCACCATCTACATCCTTGTTTGTTCTGTAATTGTCTACGCCCACTCACCCCACCAGGTTGAGTGTGTGCAGGTCTTACTCGTTGTATGTCTGTAGGGGCCGTCTTTTATCTCCTATACGTTATTAAAAGTGAAGTTTTACTGAGTATACTGCCCCTCATAGTTTTTTCTGGTTGTAATTTTGAGCAGTAATCAGGGAGACACTATTGCCTCTCCTGACTGACCATCTTTAATCGTATAACTAATGCTAACATGTGCCTCTCGTTACAATTAATAGACCATCATTGTGGTGGACACATCTTTCAGAACCAAGGATCCCAATCAGGAGACACCCTATTAATACCATGGAGTTGCCTGAAGCTTACAAGCCGGTTCATGTCCATGGACGATCAGGATACATTATATAGAGACATGACATCTCTCCGAGACACCAACTCGTATCAGGAGATATAATGATGAATAATGTGACATGTTGTTAATCTATCTGTCCAACATGTCGCATTTCCTGCCAGGTAAATGTCTACATGTGACAAGACACAGTTCTGATTTTCAGGGTAATTAATGGAGTATGGAGGAGCTAAGTCTTTTATCATTGTGGTCTGCTACCAGATGTGAACTGTCATATTTAGCTCTCGAGAAAATGTGAATAAACCCAACCATGAAGTTTTCGGTAATGAGTTTGGCTCTTCGTCATTCTGTTCAATGTCTGGACAAAGGTTCAGTTCCATCTGAGCTTCATGTCCATGAAGGTATTTAAGAAGGTGGTCTCCAACCTATGGCTCAATAGCTGTCGATAAACTGCAACTCCCAGCATGTCATGACAACTGCGAGATGTCATTTTGCAACAGCTGGAGTGGCATAGTTTGAAGACCTCTCATGGTGACATCAGAACTATTCAGTCTCAATCGTTTCTACAGTTTTAAGACCAAAATAACATGAAGTAGACTCGACCCTTCCAAATGTCTTACCACCGCCCTTCAATGTTCAACGCTTCAACTTCTCCACTAACCTCAGATATACTGCTTGTGGGTGAAGGTCTAACAAGAAATCACACTCATCACTCAGCATTTTGGTTTAGATCTTGACGCCTATCCACCATAATTCAGTCTATATGCCAGGCCACCAGGAGACATGTCAGCAACATCTACAGTACTTGAACATTTATTGATCTTGACTTAATGGACTACCTTAAACCATATGTTTCCATTAAAAACAAGATGTAGGAGAATATTTAATAACACTATGAATGTTCTTCAAATTTTAATATCACTTAACAAGAAGGTTGTCTAGAAGGCTGCCATGAGTGGTTCCAACAGAAAGGACTATGGGGACAAAGGCCACCTAGCTAATGTTAAGCCTTCTCTATGTGACCCTTATATCAACATTTAATTTCCAACAGTAACACAACAAACACTTGGTTTTCTGGGACTACAATATTGGTGGCCTCTCTTTAAGATAGGCCATCAGTACTTGATTAGTTGGGGTCCATCTCTTGGAATCCACCGATGATCAACCGATTGTCTGGGACAGCTTCATACCTCTGAAAGTAGCTGAGTCTGGTAAACAATGAGGACATACAGCACTAACTGGAGTGCCATGGCCCGCTCAATCTGTTGATTGATGTGGGTGCTGGGAGTTCAGCCCCCAACAATTTGAAATTGATGGTCTTTAATATTGTAGTCCCAGAAATCCCCTTAATGTAAATCTGTCCCATCAGACCTGTGCCTTTTAGAGAGCAAATAAAAAAGAGGTTGTCCAGGATCCCAAAATGTATGGCTGTTTTCATCCTAAAACAGCGCCTCTCCTGTCCATGAGTTGTATCTGGTATTGCAGCTTAGCCATATTACAGTTAATGGGACTCAGCTGCAACACCACACACAACCTGTGGACAAGTACAGAGCTGTTTTTGGAAAGAAAGCAGCCAAGTTTTTTTTAAATACTGCAGTTAGTAAAAAAAATTAAAAAAAATAATTCACCTGCTCTGGTTGTCCCCGTTCCTAAGCTGGTGCTCTGTCCCCGTCGCTTCCTGTCCCTGACACGCAAACATTATCACTGCTAGCCAATCAGTGACCTCAGCGGTGACATGTGGAAGCATGGCATGCAACACTTCCAGCCAGGGAAAGCGGCAGGGACAGAGATGTTCTGCAGGAACTGGGAAGACCAGAACAGGTGAGTGGGGGTTTTTTTTTTTTTTTTTTTTTTAAATCTACTCGCACACCATGCCTGGCCTTCCCAATTGTTTTTCAGGGCCTGGACAACCCCTTCAAAGTATATTATGTAAATTGCCTCTCCTCCAAATGGAAGAAAATGGTCTTTCTAGTGCCACCTATTGAAGCTACCCTGAAAGTCAACATTTGAAGAACCTTGACTAGGAATTTTAGCCAAGCTGAACATGCACAGCGTTTTGACTTGTGGCTTTTTTGTGATGTTTAGATGTCTAGAGGACTTCAAAAACTCCAGAAAAAAATGAATGTTCAAATAAAATAAAAATGACCACTAGATCTACAGAAAGAGAGAACGAGAAGAAGAAAGACAAAGGAGAGAACAGGCAAACTTGAAATCTGCATGGCCAAGCATAGGATCTAGTAAGATAACCTGCAACTACAGCCATTCAGACTTTGCTGCAGTGAGAAAAACACTTGGATGCATCCTGGGCAGACGTGGACATTACAACCATTATTACCAGGGTACTATGACCAGCCATAGATTTTACTGAGAAAGACTTTAGCAAGATAGTGTACAAAGGGCCATAACTCTCATACTTGTGTAAATCCATACATTGCTATCTGGAAGAGAATTGCACTGTGTAAAGTTGGAACTGTGACTGCTATAGTTGGATGTACTACAACTCATATTTTGCGCTACAATAAAGAGAGATGTTTATTCTTCTACCACTGGTCTCCTACATCATATGATGGCTATTGCACTCTATACACCCGGCCTTGCACCCATCCAAACACCTAACATCAATGGTACCCCAACTACTATCAGACATGAGCCCAAGACCCAGAAAGGGAGAAAAGTGAGCAACGGTGTGAGGAAAGCCACCGTGATTGACTGTGATAGCCAAAGCCACGGCTTCTCAGGGGCTCGCTGCACTTGTATGGAAACATATATAAAGATGTAGCAGGGGTGAATTTGGCATCGAGAGTTGCATATACAGACGCAGCTATGTCAAATTTATATACGTGTCAAGCTGTAATCCTAACGTATGAACACTTCTCAGACGATGCAGATTTCCATATTATTTGGCTTTGTTAGTAAGATGTAGAGTCTGGCAAACGTAAGATATTCTGATAGGGTCACTGAAGTAAGCTTGTCGCTTATTATGTAAGCTATGAGCAAAAATAATGAGTAATTAATGGTAATAGCTCGTTATCACATTGCACCATAATGAGTAGTGACAGGCCTGAGAGGATGAGCGGGAAGACTGTGGTCATATCCAGTACAAGTAAATGTCTTCTACTGCGTTATAGATCATAGCCTCCTTGCCAGGTCCTCCTTGTAGCCATTCTGGTGAATTAATGGAGATCCCAAATCGGGTAACCCCCTTAAATTACCTAGAATTCCTTAATAGGATGCCGAAAATTGGTTTTCTAAATCAGACGACCCTTGGATAGACGAAGTCCACAGGATCCTGACTCCTCAGCTCATATTCTGCAAGCTAATTGAACCTTGAATACTTCACTTCTACCATTGATGATCCCATATGGAGCCATCGTCCCAAAAATCTACCAGCCATGTCGCTAACTTCTGAGACAAAGTTTAGTGGCCTACTGGCCTCCCTGACCAAATCTGGCTGTTACATTGCTGGGTCATTTTCCCTAATAAAAACAGACCTAATGATAAGTGATGGCGAGGTGGTGGCACTGCATGGGTCAGGTGGTGGGTTCTTCTTCCCAACTGCTTGCTTCAATGCCTAACCCTCCATCTTTCAACTCTTCCCTTTAAGTACAACCGGCTTAAGGGGTACATCATTTGGTGGAATTTTGGCTTTGACACAGGTGGTAATGATGGGGCCGCCAAAGTCCTCTATACAGATCGTGTAGACACTAAATATGTAGGCTCTACAGGAGGTGAGGTCCTTGTTAGATGGAGACGCATGCATTAAGGTGTGGTGTGTTTGGGCTTCATGCGAAGCCCATGATGTACAAACCATGATTAGGAAAATGATTAACACGTAGGTGTTAACAGGAATGATTTACAGCCTATTATACATTTACTTATATTCCTAAGGCCTTCTGCTGTGAGTGGAGTTTTCATGTCTGGGCCCTTCATGAAATTCCATAGAATTAAGTGCTTTGCGTGTGTGAGGAACTTAATTGAACAGAAATGGTCTTGGCATCTGATGCTAATTGGGTCACAACAGCGAATGTTTATCCAACCACACAGTAACACAGACCTTGTGGAGCCGAAGTCTCTTCTGCGGCTGGACCACCATTACATTGTTAAATTCCTGGCCCAACCAGAAGATCATATTATGTTCTATTGGGCTGGCAAGATCCTACAATGGGTGGAAGGGAGAACAACTGAGGTCTTGTCTTGTCCCAGAACTGAATGAAGGAAATGGCTGTGAGCTGCAATACCAGGCATATCCTATGGACAAAAATGGTGCAATTTGTGGCTAAAAGCAAAGTTCTATCTACATCAGATGGACCTGCAGCATGTTGAACTAGGTCTTCTGTGACTCGAGCATCAAGGGAGCTCAGAACAATTGCTCCATTTTTGCTAAACAGCTCAAAAACATCTGCATAGCCATGGACATACATTTTTTTCTACCAGCCGTCACCACTAGAGGATCGCATACTGATCATACATTGAACTCAGTAATAAACAGTATGCAGTAAGCTCCCCCTAGTGGTGGCTGTAGAAAAACACAATTTGATCACTTAAAGTGGTCTTTCCATCCCGACATTTAAGTTCAGTCCTGTTTTCAAGATGAGGTCGGGCCCCAGAGGTGGGCAACTTTCAAGGAATTAATTAGTACATGTTCGATTAGTAATTGTCCGATATGCTATCTGGAGACCTTGCACTTTAGTTCTCCAGTTATATGCACTGAATTTCATCCAACCCAAGCTTGTCCTGCAGAACCATCAGCAGACAGCAGCTGTTTTATGAATGCCTGTATCTAGAGGATAACCACACCAGCTATACAAGCAGACCAGTGATGGGCAGCCTACCGCTACTGCTTAGGATAACGCTCAGGTCTAACGAAAGTGATCTGGATGCTGGAGAACAGTACATTAAGTAATTGCTATTTATGCAATTGCAAAATAACATTTTCAAGGTGGCTCCACCAAGGGTTATAATATTATTATCTAAGGATTATAATTACATAAAAAACAAATGTATAGTAACATGATGTATAATATATATATATATATACACTATAATACTTAGAGATAGATAGATAGATAGATAGATATGAGATAGATAATAGATAGATAGATAGATAGATAGATAGATAGATAGATAGATAGATAATAGATATGAGATGGATAGATAGATAGATAGATAGATAGATAGATAGATAGATAGATAGATATGAGATAGATAGATAGATAGATAGATAGATAGATAGATAGATAGATATGAGATAGAGGGATAGATAGATAGATAGATGATAGATAGATAGATATGAGATAGATAGATAGATAGATAGATAATAGATAGATAGATAGATAGATAGATATGAGATAGATAATAGATAGATAGATAGATAGATAGATAGATAGATAGATAGATAGATAGATAGATAGATAGATAGATAGATAGATAGATAGATAGATAGATAGAGGGATTTATAGATAGATAGATAGATAGATAGATAGAGGGATATATAGATATATAGATAGATAGATATTAGATAGATAGATATGAGATAGATAATAGATGATAGATTGATTGATTGATTGATTGATTGATTGATAGATAGATAGATAGATAGAAGATAGATAGATAGATAGATAGATAGATAGAGGGATATATAGATAGATAGATAGATAGATAGATAGATAGATAGATAGATAGATAGAGGGATATATAGATATATAGATAGATAGATATTAGATAGATAGATATGAGATAGATAGATATGAGATAGATAGAAGATAGATAGATAGATAGATAGATAGATAGATAGATAGATAGATAGATAGATAGATATGAGATAGATAGATAGAAGATAGATATAAGATAATAGATAGATAGATATAAGATAATAGATAGATATGAGATAGAGATGATAGATAATCGTATACTACACTCTAAAGCCAAAAATAAAACTGTTCTTGGAGACATTTGGGATTTCCAGGAGTCAGTGCCGCTTCCTTGAGGAATGTCTGCAGTTAACCCTACGATGTGCGCTGTTTTCTCTATTTGACACACTAGGAAGCTGAGATATGGGGGTCTGTTTGTCAGGTGACTCACTGATTGATGATGTCCAATAACTGCTATTACTGACAGCCGGTAAAGCTGCTTTTTGGTAGCTATAGGATTTGGGACCACCGGATATAACTCCCGCCTTATCCAATAGCTCCCCGTATCTCAGCTTCCTGGCCCCCTGTGACTGAGACCTCAGAATGATGGGTTCCCAATGCCTTCATGAAGATGCACAATGCCTCTTAGAATTTGAGAATGGAGTTTCTAACCCCTAGCATCCCGCTGGATTGGCGACGGTGGTGGTGGTGGGTTTCCGCGGAGACCTCGGATAATCCCTAGCGTCCACGATTAACCCTTTGGCGAAGATTAACTCTTTAGAACACTGCACCAACTTCTCCGAGACCCCCAACGGAGACATGTCCCAGTGCAGGCGAGTCCTAGCGTACACCCTGCACCCTGGAACAACTTGTCACCAACCGAACTGCAACAATTGGCCGTGGAGGAATGTCTATAGCGGCACTATAGAGCATGGCGGAGGAGGGGAAAAAAAATCAATGCCAAAAAATAAAAATAAAATAAATATAAAAAAAATGATTAGATTTCATATCCAAGTCATTCTGTGAAATGAGATCGTGAAATCGGTGATGCCCTTTAAATCCTCTAGCGGAACTTACCTGGCTGTGATCAGTAGTGCATTAACCTTGTGTGGCGGGAGGAATGCTGCCCTTCTCGAGTGATGCAGAGCTGTGTGACTGTGTGAACATATTCCATGCTATTTAAAACATTCTCATCCCCTACAGTCCAGGCCAGCAAACTGTAGCGCTCTCCTCTCCCTCCCTTATCATCCGTTCTCCCCACCCCTTTATTATCCATCTCCCTTAAAGGGGTCCATCCTTATAAGGACATTCATTGCTGGAAAAAAAAAAAACTAGTGTCTACCGCAGGCTTCCTGGCTTGCGGTGGGCAAATCCCAGAAATGTTCGTCGGATGCATAAAGCATTCCTCCGCATGAATGAAAACCTGCAATATGCGGATGGCGACCGACTCAGCTCTGCTACATCTGCCTATTCAAAAAGGGAGATACGTCTCGGCTAAGCGAAAGCAATGTGAATGGAGCAGTTCACGTTAAGGCCTCATGCACACGAACGTATTTTCTTTCCGTGTCCGTTCTGTTTTTTTTTTTTTGCGGATAGGATGCGGACCCATCCATGTCAACGGGGCCGTAAAAAATACGGACAGCACATCGAACGCTATCCGCATCCGTATGTCTGTTCCGTAGCCCCGCAAAAAAGACAGAGCATGTCCTATTCTTATAATGGATACGGATGCCAAACGGACGCCATCCATATTTTTTGCGGATCCGTGTTTTGCGGACCACAAAACACATACGGTCGTGTGAATGTAGCCTAACGCTGCTGACCGCTGCCACATTCTAAAAGGGTTTGCGCACACGACCGTATGGATTTTGTGGTCCGCAGAACACAGATTCGCAAAACATACGGATGACATCCGTGTGCATTCCGTATTTTGCGGAACTGAACAGCTGACCCCTAATAGAACAGTCCTATCCCTGTGCGTAATGCGGACAATAATAGAACATGTTATATTTTTTTGCGGAATGGATATATACGGACATACGGAAGCGGAATGCACATGGAGAAACTTCAGGTTGTTTTTTTTTGCGGACCCATTGAAATGAATGGTTTCGCATACGGTACGCCCAAAAAAAAAAACGGAACGGACATGGAAAGAAAATACGTTCGTGTGCGTGAGCCCTAAGGCAGAGGTCAGCTGTTGTGAAACTACAACTCCCAGCATGCACCCTTGTTCGGCTGTTCTTGTAACACCCATAGTGTGAATTCTGGGAGTTGCAGATTCGCAGCAGCTGGGGCGGCGGAGGTGGCGGAGTGCGGACAGTTAGGTTTAAGGCCTCATGCACACAAACATATTTTCTTTCCATGTCCGTTCCATTTTTTTTTGCCGACCCTATGAGGAACCATTCATTTCAATGGGTCCACACAAAAAACGGAAGTTTCTCTGTGCGCATTCCGTGTCCATATGTCTGTTCTGCAAAAAAATAGAGCATGCCCTAATATTGTCCGCATTACGGACAAGGATAGGACTGTTCTATTAGGGGCCAGCTGTTCCGTTCCACAAAATACGGAACGCACATGGACGTCATCCGTATTTTTTGTGGATCCGTGTTTTGCGGACCGCAAAATACATACGGTCGTGTGCATGAGGCCTAAAAGTGTTTTCCGAGTGTTTTATACTGATGACCTATCCTCTGGGTTTAATATTGATGGCCTATCCTCAGGGTAGGTCATCAGTATGTGATCGGTGGGGGTCTGACTCCCAGCAACCCCCACGATCCGCTGTTTGAAGAGGCCATGGTGCACCGGTGAACGCCACAGCCTCCTCGCAGCTTACCGAGCACAGCGCCATCCATTGGATAGTGGCTATGCTTGGTATTGCAGTCCAGTTGAATAGAACTGAGCTGCGCCAATGCCATGTGACCAATGAACATGACATCATTGGCCTAGGAGGAGGCCGCAACCATTCAGATATAGATGACCTATCCCGAGGACAGGACATTATTATTAAACACCTGGAAAACTCCTTAACAGGGGCCTAGATTCAGGGCCACTGGACCAGAGATATGGCTCAGCCTCAAGAGGAAAAAGCGTGAAAAAAAATGAGGCACCCAGCGTCTTCCCTGATGAGAGAGATCGATGGGGCACATAGCAACCAATCACAGCACAGCTTTCATGTCGCATTCTGCTGTTGAAAAATGAAAGCTGCGCTGTGATTGGTTGCTATGGGAAACAAAGACTGGTTTTCTTTAGGCAGTTTTCCTTAATGTCCTTCGATGCGTTTCGGTTCAATGTGAACTTTCTAGTCAAATTAATAATACAAGGCAAGGGTATACATACCATAGAGACAGACCTGCCGCTGCTATGGGGCCCCTGGATATAGGGGCCTCAAGAACATGTAGGTGCAGTGTGGTCATATCTCATGGAGGTTGAAGGACAAACTCCATGTTAACATTCTCCACCGTTTCCCATCACCAACTCCCAAAAAAATCAACTAGGGTGGGAACAGACAGGAAACCAGTCCTGACTTAAAGGTATTCTGTACCTTCACAACCATAAGCATGACCTATACTGCCTGGTGGCCCAGGTTTTGATACCATAATGGGCCCCAAAGTTCTAGAAGGAAAACCCGTTTGGCTTCCCTTTGGACCCAATGACCTGCCACTAGGGGTCTATACCTTTGATTCAAAACTTAATAAACTTTATTGATTATATAGGGGTTGGGTCTCAAGAATCATCTCTGGTGGGCCTCAAGAACCTCAGTCAAACATTGCTCATAGGCTTCCTTTGTCATGGCCACTGTAAGCCAAAGGATTTCTATTTAATGCTTTCATTCTAGACAACCTGGTCCTGGTCCCGGAGTAGTTTTAATTAGCCTGTTCAAAATGAATGCCAGGAAATCCCTCATGCAAAACGTAAGACAAAAATTGGGGTCAATATGCTCCCCCACTATTGGCACAGCGCATTTGATGCCTCACCTTCAATGACACCTGTTATTAATGCCCCCTCCTTTAAGACCCAAGATGACAGATCTAAGGAATGCCATTCTCTTTGGGCACCAGTGCCAGGCTTGGCTTTCATCATCTGAATCCCTCTCCTAAAGGAGCCCATTAAACATGAATCGGTGCCTTGAAAGATGAATGAAGCTGGCAGGTTAACATGGAGAAGCTGGTACAGTAAAAACAGGTCAGGAGCAGACGTCATCGCCTGGCTTCTGGAAACACAAAGCAGGCGGAGGGAAATGTGGGTGACCTGACAGCGCCAGCGTGTGGAAGCCGGTGCCATGTGATGCCATGTATATATTTAACTGCAGAGACGTACAGGAACTGCATAGGAGTACAGGAACTTTGGAGGTTTAAGATTTGGGAGGTGAATTTGATCAGAAGAACCATAATAAATACCCTGTGAAAACTAGCAAACATAAAAATTTAGGAGATCGATTAAAGGGGTATTCCAAAATTGGTGGTGTACATAGAACAGAGAGGGCAAAGATCAAAATAGCCCTGTTAATAGTCTGTTACCCCATTCATATCTATTTTTTGACCCTTGGGCATCAGCTATTACTTCTGACTCACCCATGCACATGCACACTCAGCCGATCCTGGTGTGCATGCACCACCCCTATCTCCAAATCGGGGCCCCCAAAGTGAAGGAGAGTTCACGCGCATGTGTGTGTGCTCTCCATCCGTTTCTATGGGACTAGAAGTGTGATCAGCTACTTTCGGAAGTCCCATAGAAGTGAATGGAGAAAGCACCTCCGATGCACAACCACCTCTCCATTCACCGCTATGGAACTGTCGGAAATAACTGAGCTGTCCCTCAGGAGGGTTACCAGCCGCGTGGTCTTCACATTGGGGGGCCCGTTCTGAAGATAGGAGCGGGTCCCAGGGGTGGACCTTAGCTCCCCCATTCTTCTTCCCTGAAAGATCCTCCTCCACCTGTATTCCTGGCCCTGTCAATCAAGTGCAAGGTGGAGCATCCAGAGAAGCAGGGCAGAGGAGCTAAGGTGCACCAAGTAGCTATGGCCCACCTTCAGTGCACTTAAAGGGGTGGAGAGCATATTTACCTGGTCACGCCACTAGGTTCAGTGTCTAACGCTCCCAGGCTGTCTCTTCCTTTCCTTGCCGCTCCAAGATCAAAATCTGTCGACAGGGGGACACTTGACCGCTTCATCGGTGACCAGCTCCCCTTGCATCACGACAACTGGTCACGTGGTGCAAGGGGAGCAGTTCACTGCTGTGGCCTGCAACTGGCTGCAGTGGTCACATGTCCCTCTGTCATCGACAGATATTGATCTCCGCTGGAATAGAAGGAGCCGGAACAGGAGCATAAGATACCGAACCCAGCAGCAGAAATAAGGTAAGTATCTCCACAATGAGCCGACTCTTGAATAACCCCTTTAAGTCCTAATTTGCATATTTTTTAAAATGCTTAATTCTCCTAAAGGCAGCAACAGATTGGAGAAAGATGCATATGTTTTAATCAGCAGGGTCAGCCCTACCAGTCATTATGGCTGGTTTAATAGGGTGGATCCTTCTGACAGATTCCTATGGTGACCTCGGTGAGTCACGGTGAATTGAATTACAGATATTCGCCGGAAATTTGGCGAAACTCAAACTGCTCATCAATCCAGACTAAAAATGTCTTTCAGTATTCAGCCCCAGTGCTACGTAGCACTGATCACCAGCAGGGGGCAGTCTTTCCTCACTTGTAGAAGTAGATCCGAAAACCTGAATCATTCCAGGTCCGTACCATTCCTGTCACGTCTGAGAAACGAGTGAAAAGCGCAGTGTTTTCCTGCAGAGAAAAAACGAGGAGGTTTCTCATCACTGGGAGGGATGGTGCAAGGCATTAACATGCAGATGGAGGTCTTGCTGCACACGGATCAGTACATGCACAGATATATATAATACATGAGTATACGGGGGTGATTCATCTCCGTCCTCGTATCCTCCAGAGGATTGCTCCTCAGACATTCCTGCTCTTCACCGCCATGGCTCTAGCTGAAGCCCTGTGACCTGGTTGTCACCATCCCACCTTTGGGACTCGGATCTGACTGGGCCCCGTATTGCAGCCGTATGTAGGAGAGGTAGCCTTTGGCCATCTCCTCTGAAGTCTATAGGGTGACTGGCCACGGTACATGTTGCGTGACCAAAGATTACGGTGTACCACAGCCTGGCAAATAACCCAAGTGGCAAATAACCCAACCCTACTGTTGGGTTGTAGACAGAATGGAATCCCGAAGGGAAGGACAGCACACCTCGCAAGCCCAGTGTACTCTCCATTCATTTTGGTGGGAGTTCCAAAAGTGGCCAGGCGATCGTGCTCAGCTATTTTCGGAAATCCGATAGAAATTAATGAAGAGCGCACCGCGCAAGCACAGCCATCGTTCCATTCACTTCTATAGGACTGCCTGAGATAGCCAAGCCAGTGCTCAGCTATTTGTGTGGAGGGCCATGGCCAGCGTGTGGTGTAGGAGTCAGAAAACCAGGATAAAGGTACAAGAATAAACATCTCTCTTCACAGTAGAGCAAAATGGGAGTTGTAGTACATCCAACTATAGCAACCATAGTTTCAACTGTTCACAGTGCAGATCTCTCGCAGATATCGATGTATGGATTTAGGCGAGGACGGGAGTTATGGCCCTTTTTATACACTATCTTGCAAAAGTCTCTCGAAATGGTGGCTGTAGTGTCCACTGCAGGACACGAGGATTTGAAGGCACATCTGGCCAGGACGTGTCCAGATGTGAAGGATGACTTAACGATGCCCCTCACAGCAGCAATGTCTGAATGGCTGTAGTAGCAGGTTACCTTGCTGACTCCTATGCTTGGCCATGCAGATTCCAAGTTCTTATCTTACTCTCTTTCTCTTCTCTTTCTGTAGATCGTGCAGAGATCTGTTAGTCTCTGAAGCTTTCTGGGCCTAAGGAGAGGGAGCAAAAGCCACTGCCTCCTTCTTCTCTGAATTCTGCCTAGAACAACCTCAAGTTAGGGGTGGAGCCAACCACCACCTAGCTTCCTAAAAGAGCTCAGCCAGAATTATTAACCCCGGCTGTGTCATCCATACATAGCTATACCGGTTATACAATACATGACATACCATTACGTGACATTAAATAACAAACCATTTGTAGATACCCCCTGCTCTGGGGTACTACAGAAGCACCTTAGGTCCCTAAAATAGTTGGTCAATTGGCACTTGTGTCCTCCCTATAATCTAGTGCTTTGGAGGGGGAAGGGATTCACAATAGATTCAGTTGTGATGAAACCAGGGGGTCCGATGGTGGAGGGTGCATAATGAAACCTTTGCTTTGACAAAAGAGGGACTCAGTCCTGTCCCTAAACATAAAATAAATAGTTTTTCCCCGGACCTGCTGGTAATTATGCAGACAGCGGAGCTTACGACCGCATCAAATAGATTTATAACATGGAAATCACTGAGAAGTTTCATCAGTTCAGCCCTTTGGATTGAACTCAAAGAAGCCAAGAGCGAGGACGGCAGGTGACTATGGATGAGGCATGAATCTGTCCCTGGCATACTTACAGGGGAACTCCACTTCAAACTGGACTTTCCAATCAAAATGATTTATTACAATTTTTACTGACTTCCCCAATAGTAACCTACAATGCCTTAGTGCGGTATTTCTAAGTGGTCAGGTTGCAATACCAGACACAACCCATGGACAAGATATAGACGCTGTATCTGGGAGAGAAAGCAGGTTGTTGTTGTTTAGGTTTTTTTTGAAACCTCTAAGCTGCTGGAAATTTGCACATCCCCCCTCCTCACCCAATGCTCCAGTGAATAAAAGAAGCAATTACGTGACTGAACTATGGGATTGCTACTTGAGCAATTCTCTGATACATATTTACTTACAGTAGGATGTAATTTATTCGTTAATGAATTATGTCGAAAATACAATTGCTTTGTGTAGAACTCTTGCGCCTCATTTTTCACCGAAACCTGGCTAAATACTAACATCCCGGACGAGGCTATTGAACTTGCGGATCGGACTGTCTACCGAATGGATCGAACCGCTGAGTCCGGTAAGAATAAGGGAGGTGGAGTGTGCATTTATGTCAGTAAGGCTTGGTGCACCTCCACAGTCATTGCTGAACAATATTGCTCTGCTGATTTAGAACTTATGACCCTTAAATGCAGACCGTTCTACTTACCGAGGGAATTCACAGTCGTGTATCTCACCGTAGTTTATATTCCTCCACAAGCTAATGTTAAAGAGGACCTTTCACCGATCCTGACATTGTGAACTAAGTATCATGACATATACAGCAGCACCCAGGGATCTCACTGCACTTACCATTATCCCTGGGCGCCGCTCCGTTCTCCCGTTATGTCCTCCGGTATGTTCGGGGACTAGGTTATAGTAGGCGGAGACTTAGGGGACTTGGTTATAGTAGGCGGAGTCTGCCCTTGTTCTCCTGGGCGTCTCCTTCTCCTAGGCTGTAGCGTTGGCCAATCGCAACGCAGAGCTCACAGCCTGGGAGTTTTTTTTCTCCCAGGCTGTAAGCTCTGCGCTGCGATTGGCCAGCGCTACAGCCTTGGAGAAGGAGACGCCCAGCAGAACAAGGGCAGACTCCACCTACTATAACCATAGAAACATAGAAACATAGAAACATAGAATGTGTCGGCAGATAAAAACCATTTGGCCCATCTAGTCTGCCCAATATACTGAATACTATGGATAGCCCCCGGCCCTATCTTATATGAAGGATGGCCTTATGCCTATCCCATGCATGCTTAAACCCCTTCACTGTATTTGCAGCTACCACTTCTGCAGGAAGGCTATTCCATGCATCCACTACTCTCTCAGTAAAGTAATACTTCCTTATATTACTTTTAAACCTTTGCCCCTCTAATTTAAAACTGTGTCCTCTTGTGGTAGTTTTTCTTCTTTTAAATATGCTCTCCTCCTTTACCGAGTTGATTCCCTTTATGTATTTAAAAGTTTCTATCATATCCCCTCTGTCTCGTCTTTCTTCCAAGCTATACATATTAAGGTCCTTTAACCTTTCCTGGTAAGTTTTATCCTGCAATCCATGTACTAGTTTAGTAGCTCTTCTCTGAACTCTCTCTAGAGTATCTATATCCTTCTGGAGATATGGCCTCCAGTACTGCGCACAATACTCCAAGTGAGGTCTCACCAGTGTTCTGTACAGCGGCATAAGCACTTCACTCTTTCTACTGCTTATACCTCTCCCTATACATCCAAGCATTCTGCTGGCCTTTCGTGCTGCTCTATTACATTGTCTTCCCACCTTTAAGTCTTCTGAAATAATTACTCCTAAATCCCTTTCCTCAGATACTGAGGTCAGGACTGTGTCAAATATTCTATATTCTGCCCTTGGGTTTTTACGCCCCAGGTGCATTATCTTGCACTTATCCACATTAAATTTCAGTTTCCCCGAACATACCGGAGGACATAACGGGAGAACGGAGCGGCGCCCAGGGATAATGGTAAGTGCAGTGAGATCCCTGGGCACCGCTGTATATGTCATGATACTTAGTTCACAATGTCAGGATCGGTGAAAGGTCCTCTTTAAGCTGGCACTGTCCAAATTGCATGATATTACAAACAGTCTGCAAAATATCCATCCAGATGGAGTGTTCATCTTAGCGGGTGATTTTAACCAAGCCAATCTCAAAACTGTGCTCCCCAAATTTTACCAGTTTGTTAAATTCCCAACTAGGGGGAGAAATACATTGGACCGTGTTTATTGCAACATAGCAAATGCTTATACAGCATCACCTGCCCCCCATCTCGGCAGGTCGGATCCCATTTCTTTGTTTTTGGCTCTAGCATACAAACCTCTTATCACCAGGATTAAGCCTACTGTACTTTGCATACAATCAGAGTTTGGCCTGAAGGAGCCACAATGAGACGACAGGATTGTTTTGAGGACACAGATTGGGATTTGTTTAAACAAGCAGCTACAAAGGAAAATCACACAGACTTAAACATATATGCCTCCTCTGTCCTATCCTATAGTCAATTTTGCATGGACAATGTCACTGATACCAAAATCATTCGGACCTTCCCAAATAGGAAACCATGGATAAACAGAAATGTCCAAAACCTTTTGAAGGCACGTGACATTGCTTTCCGAAAGGGGGACCCAGAGGAGTACAAAACAGCCAGGTCCAATCTGAAGAGGGGCATTAAGGAGGCGAAGCTCTGCTACAAAACAAAAATACAGGTCCTTCTAAAAAAATTAGCATATTGTGATAAAGTTCCTAATTTTCTGTAATGTACTGATAAACATTAGACTTTCATATATTTTAGATTCATTACACACAACTGAAGTAGTTCTCGCCTTTTCTTGTTTTAATATTGATGATTTTGGCATACAGCTGATGAAAACCCCAAATTCCTATCTCCAAAAATTAGCATATTTCATCCGACCAATAAAAGAAAAGTGTTTTTAATACAAAAAAAGTCAACCTTCAAATAATTAAGTTCAGTTATGCACTCAATACTTGGTCGGGAATCCTTTTGCAGAAATGACTGCTTCAATGCGGCGTGGCATGGAGGCAATCAGCCTGTGGCACTGCTGAGGTGTTATGGAGGCCCAGGATGCTTCGATAGCGGCCTTAAGCTCATCCAGAGTGTTGGGTTCAGTTATGCACTCAATACTTGGTCGGGAATCCTTTTGCAGAAATGACTGCTTCAATGCGGCGTGGCATGGAGGCAATCAGCCTGTGGCACTGCTGAGGTGTTATGGAGGCCCAGGATGCTTCGATAGCGGCCTTAAGCTCATCCAGAGTGTTGGGTCTTGCGTCTCTCAACTTTCTCTTCCCAATATCCCACAGATTCTCTATGGGGTTCAGGTCAGGAGAGTTGGCAGGCCAATTGAGCACAGTAATACCATGGTCAGTAAACCATTTACCAGTGGTTTTGGCACTGTGAGCAGGTGCCAGGTCGTGCTGAAAAATGAAATCTTCATCTCCATAAAGCTTTTCAGCAGATGGAAGCATGAAGTGCTCCAAAATCTCCTGATAGCTAGCTGCATTGACCCTGCCCTTGATAAAACACAGTGGACCAACACCAGCAGCTGACATGGCACCCGAGACCATCACTGACTGTGGGTACTTGACACTGGACTTCACGCATTTTGGCTTTTCCCTCTCCCCAGTCTTCCTCCAGACTCAGTCCACTGCTTCCGCAGGTCCCCCAAGGTCTGGAATCGGTCCTTCTCCACAATCTTCCTCAGGGTCCGGTCACCTCTTCTCGTTGTGCAGCGTTTTCTCCCACACTTTTTCCTTCCCACAGACTTCCCACTGAGGTGCCTTGATACAGCACTCTGGGAACAGCCTATTCGTTCAGAAATTTCTTTCTGTGTCTTACCCTCTTGCTTGAGGGTGTCAATGATGGCCTTCTGGACAGCAGTCAGGTCAGCAGTCTTACCCATGATTGTGGTTTTGAGTAATGAACCAGGCTGGGAGTTTTTAAAAGCCTCAGGAATCTTTTGCAGGTGTTTAGAGTTAATTAGTTGATTCAGATGATTAGGTTAATAGCTCGTTTAGAGAACCTTTTCATGATATGCTAATTTTTGGAGATAGGAATTTTGGGTTTTCATGAGCTGTTTGCCAAAATCATCAATATTAAAACGCTTGAACTACTTCAGTTGTGTGTAATGAATCTAAAATATATGAAAGTCTAATGTTTATCAGTACATTACAGAAAATAATGAACTTTATCACAATATGCTAATTTTTTTAGAAGGACCTGTATTAGTCAGGACCTGTCAGGGATAAAAAACACAACAGAAATTACCAAAAAAGGCCTTCAGAGACTTTATTTTCTGAGGAGTCTGAAGAAAGCACAAATCCCAAAACAGCTGCTAGTCCATTTTTACAGGTGCAGCATAGAATCTGTTATCACATACTGCATTACAGTGGGGTCCTCCGGCTGCTCTTCTGAGGACAAGAAGACCCTCAAGCGCATCATCAGAATGGCTGGCAGAATCACTGGTACTCAGCTACCATCACTGGATGACATCTTTACTGCTCGCTGCAGCAACAGGGCAAAGATTATCTGCGGGGATCCAACTCACCCCGGCCACAGCCTTTTCATTCCCCTACCCTCTGGTAGGCGTCTTAGAGCCCTACACGCCCGCACCACTAGGCTGAAGAACAGCTTTTACCCCAAAACAATCAGTCTCCTAAATGCTCGGAGATTATTGCCCCTTCTAAGGATAGAAACTACCACAGACTGAAAGTGACTGCTGCATTCATGACCCCATGATGATCTCTTGTCTGCAGTGGTGTCTGATCAGGGTGTATATATACTCACAAGCACTTCCTACTGTGCTCTTGCTATATATATATATGCTGTGAACTGGGAATAGTAATGCTTTCTAGTGCAATGTTTTGTTTTTTTCTAGTGTAATGCTTTAGTTTAAATGTCAGTTCTTGTTCCTCTGTCTATGGCATCTAGGATTGCTCCAAACAACATTTCATTGTATTGTACAGTGACAATAAAGGCATCTTATCTTAACTCATGGATGCGCATGACGCAATGCCGCTAAGAGACTGTAGGTGTCGCTCTTGCACGCCCCCGCAGGTTGGTTGCAGACATCTGCAATACTCCTGACTCATGCCGTGTGCATTAACCCTTTGCTGCACGGCATTGCCAAGAACTCTCTCGTAGAAATCGCACTGATCGTGTGGTCATCGGAGCCAAAACCATTTTTCAGTGCCCTGGGCATCGAAGCTAAATTGGTACAAACCGAAACTGCCATCATCGTGCGCAGCTGGCAAGCCCAATTTACTGACCAGCGGCAAACTATGCAGCAAGATACCCCAAACAGGGGCGGACTGTACCACCACACAAACCAAGCAAATGCACCGTGGCCCGCTGCTAAAAAAAATAAAAAAAAACGACTAAAGGGGCCAATATATCACCTGTGCAGACGGTTCAGGGGCCCGGGGGGGGGGGGGGGCCTTCATAGGTGTAGTGCCACACTGCACTGCTAAGCTGAGAGTGGGGCTTAGCAGTCTGACGATGATGGAGCCTAGCAGTGCAGTGGGGGCGGAGCTTAGCAGTGCTATGAGGCAAGGCTTAAGTGTGAAACGGGGGGACCCCGGTCATATGTTTGCTTGGGGCATCAGAAATGCCAAATCCACACCCCAGGAGTGCCATTGTAGAAGTGATGATCAGATGTAGCATTGTGCAACTGTGCATGGGACTTTCAGGTTACTGCAGCCAATGGCGCCACCTTTTGGAGGATCTGTTGTTGGCACTGTTCAGGGCATCTTGGCTGGCTCTTACGTGGACATCTGTAGCTGGCACCTATACCTGTTTTATTGTTCTTGATTTGATGTTATTTAATCTGTCCATGCTTTTTACTATGCTATGTATGTATTCCCAGAAGCTGTCTGTAGGTGGCACTGTTTAGTTAATTATACCCTGACTCAGCAGAGGGAATTAGCTTTCCCCTCTGCATCCTTTAGTCTGGAAATTGCAATTGCTATGTGTGTTGTGGATGGTTTGTAGTCTGGGACGCCCACCACATTTTTGAGACTTTTGCACACCTGTGATCATCTTGGAAAGGTTACAAAGTGTTTAGAAGGAGCTCAGGGACTACTACTCCTATTATCATCATTGTTACTGTTTGCTTATATAGAGCTACTGGGAAGAGACTGCATTGTGGCTTGTTTTGGAACTTAGCCTTGATATCGTTGGAGGTACTACAACTCCCATTCTGCACTTTAGTAATCAGAGACTTGGGGTGCAGCCAGGAGTTCAACATTTTATTCTTTATGCAAATGAGGGTTTAAGTGCACAGAGGGGCAGGGCCTAACTCCTCAGTGCAACTCAGCTTTCCAATGCTAACCACGTCCCTCAGTGCACTAAAGGCCTAATTCGCTTAAAGAATAAATGTCTTTTTCCTTGGGAATGCCACACCTTTTTTTTTACAAGACAGGTGTTGTTTTCATCAGCAGGATCAACCCCACCAGACAGAATTCCTGGTTTAATAGGACTGATCCTGCTGACAGGCGCTCTTTAAAGAGGACCTGTCACTTCTCCCAACCAATTTGTTTTTTGTAATAACAATTATAAAGCATCTTTTCTCATAACTCTAAGTTGGGCCATTCCTCTGCTATTCCACCTAGCAAGGGCGTTGCTAGGTTAAAACATTCGGGGCCTGGGCCCCTGATGTTTTGTCCCAGGCCCCGAATGTCCTGCCTGCCAGAGAGATACAACTGTATTGCTGTCCTCAGGAAGGCAATACAATTGAATCTAATGCACTGGAAAAGCTGAAGGACCCGTGAAGACATCACCGGTCATGTGACCAGTAAAACAGGCAGTGGTTGAGAAGGACCTGCGATGATGTCACCATCATGTGACCAGAGCAGGAGAGGAGGGAAGTGAGGAGGAGAGGAGAAGTCCTGGGGGAAGAATCTGTGGTGATGTCTGCTACATGAGGAGAGGTAAGTGAAGGGAGAGGCAGAGCAATGCTAGGAGTTGTGGTTATTTAACTGGGACTGTATGTTAGGGCTGAAGGGAGGGATGTTATTTACATGGGACTGTATTTTGATGGTGGCTGTAGGAGGCAGTGATGTTATTTACATGGGACTGTATGTTGGAGGCGGCTGTGGGAGGGAGTGATGTTATTTACATGGGACTGAATGTTAAGGGGGTGATGTTTACATGGGACTGTATGTTGAAGGAGGCTGTGGTAGGGAGTAATGTTATTTAGATGGGACTGAATGTTGAAGGAGGCTGGGGAGGAGGTGATGTTATTTACATGGGACTGTATATTGGAGGGGGCTGGAGAGATGGTGTGATGTTATTTACATGGGACTCTATGGTGGAGGGAGGGAAATAATGTTATTACATAGGACTATATATTGGAGGGGCTGAAGGGAGGGGAGTAATGTTATTTACATGGGACTGTATACTGCAGGGGGCAGTATAAATACTGAGGGCACTGTAGGAGCATTTTAAATCCAGGGGACACTATAGGCATTCTTATTACCACTGGGGGCTCTATAGGAGGGACTTATAGATCCGCCTTATTTCTACTAAGAGCACTATGGGGGGTCTTATTACTACTGAGGGGTCTGTGGAGAGCTTTATTACCACTGGGATAACAATAGGGGGGCCTTATTTCTACTGGGGGCTCTACTGTGAGGGTATTATTAATACAGGAGGGCTCTTCTACTAAAGGGGGCACTCTTGGGGAGCGTTATCACGGTTGAGGGCACTGTAGGGGGCAGTATTACTAATGAGGGCATTCTAGAAGGGAATTACTATAGGTGGGACTTGGAGGAGCAGGATTTTTCAGGATAGTATCTGGGGGTATTAGGGGACACAGCGAGCAGCAGGATAACACTGTGGGGGCTCCAGGTTTGGAGATGATAGAAAAGTGAGGAAGCTAACATGTCTGTGTGTCACACTCTGCAGAGACGAGGCGGCTGAAAGAAGTTGTCTGGACCGAATGGAGAAGATGATGACAGAGAAGATCTTCATCAGAGGTGACGTCACCTGGGAGGCCCTGGATGTGACAGGCATGTGCTGCTGTATAGCAAGTTTAATTCATACATGTCTAAGAGGAATAACAGAGGAAAGACACAACATAGCATTATGATAAAAGATGCTCTGGAATTGTTATTTTCATGAGGAATATAATTATTTTCTAGAATAGACATGTCAGGTGACAGGTCCCCTTTAAATGTAGAGACGTGTTCCTCATTGGTGCGTTATCCTCTACTGCACTGTTAATTACAGGAGCTGTCCATAGGATAGGGGATCTGTATCTGATCCTAGGTGTCTGACACCCCACACCCCTACTGATCAGCTGTGTCAGAAGTCAGTGCTGGACTACACAGACGGAGATTGTATCTCCAGCCCTGCTCCTATTCACATCAATGGGAGCAACGCTGCAGTAACCAGCTCCGTCCACTACACTCAGACGGCAAAGCTACCGCAGAACTGCTGATCGGTGAGGGGAGCGGGGTGTCAGCCACCCTTGCCAATCAGACATTGATCATTAGTAAAGGAGTGGACAACCCCTTTAAGGTGAGATTTTCATATGTTCAAACATCTGAAGGAGAAGGCACCAGGCCTATCTACCTGACATTACCAAGAGATAAGAGTCTATTGTGATCGGCTTAGGAACCCAGCAATGTGATGGATTAATCTATAGCGGGGGGGGGGGGGGGGGGGGGGGGGCATCCCATTGTCCCTACGGAGACCCTCAGACTTCTGTCCTGCATTCCTGGCGAGGGGCATAAGACGAGATTAGATTCAACTTTATTGTCAGTCTGCAAGTACAAAATACAAGTACCCAGCCATGGAGACCAGAGCCTTGTGCTGAAATATGACTTTAAAGGGGTTCTCCGGGAATAAAGATTTCGCAGCCTGTCCTCCGTGCTGGCTCCCGCATGTCCATGTTCCGCATGTCCACGTCCAGTACTGCATGTGAATGGTTACGTGCTCTGCTGCAGCGAATAATTGGCTTCAGTTGTGACCGGTTTAGCAGGGAGCAGGTGAGTATGAGGCCTCATCCACAAAATCGTTTTTTTTCGCGAATTGGATGAGGACCAATTAATTTCAATTGGGGCCACAGAAAAATGCCATCCATATGTCCGCATGTCCCACCAAAAAAATAGAACATGTCCTGTTCTTGTCTGTTTTTGATAATAGGGCCTGCAGGAAGTGCGGGATGCACACGGCCGGTATCTGTATATTGCAGATCCGCAGTTTACAGACTGCAAAATACGCACAGTCGTCTGCATGAGGCCTGAATCTTCTAGTTACAGAGGAAGGCTGCCGACATTAGATTAAAACACTGACCGTGTCAGCGTCCTCAATGATCCCTCTGTGTCTTACAACTATTGGGTGTCCAAGCTGGACACGTGGCACGAACTGGCGCTCTACGCCTTGGAGGTGCTGGCCTGCCCTGCCGCCAGCGTTTTGTCAGAGCGGGTATTTAGTGCTGCTGGGGGCATAATAACTGGTAAGCGCATCCGCCTGTCAACTGAAAATGCTGACAGGTTGAGTCTTATCAAAATGAACAAGGCCTGGATTGCCCCTGACTTCTCTACTCCACCAGAGGAAAGCGGCTGAACATAAAGGCATTTTACATGTGGCTTTTATGGGGTATTGAATACACTGTATTCCCGTGCACCCCTTCCACCACAAAAATGGTATATGGTTCAAACTTCCTTTTCTCGTCGTCCTCCTCCATCATATCAACATGCTTATTAGGCTGCCCTCGCTCCTAATGTTTTAGAGGGTCACCAGCAGGCCCTCGCCCATAATGTTTTAGAGGGTCACCAGCAGGCCCTCACCTCTAATATTTTAGATGGTCAGATCAGCAGCAGACTCTTACCCCTAATTTTTTAGATGGTCAGATCAGCAGCAGGCCCTCTCCCCTAATGTTTTAGAAGGTCAGATCAGCAGCAGACCCTCACCCCTAATTTTTTAGATGGTCAGCTCAGCAGCAGACCCTCACCCCTAATTTTTTAGATGGTCAGATCAGCAGCAGGTCCTCACCCCTAATGTTTTAGATGGTCAGATCAGCAGCAGACCCTCACCCCTAATGTTTTAGATGGTCAGATCAGCAGCAGACCCTCACCCCTAATGTTTTAGATGGTCAGCTCAGCAGCAGGCCCTCGCCCCTAATGTTTTAGATGGTCACATCAGCAGACCCTCACCCCTAATTTTTCTAGATGGTCAGCTCAACAGCAGGCCCTTGCTCCTAATGTTTGAGGGTCACCAGCAGGTCCTTGCTACTAATGTTTGAGGGTCACCAGCAGGCCACCAATCATAATTTTTCAAGGGTGTGTATGATGCCCTCCTTTATGTGTAACAAAGGGTGTATTGGAGTGCAGGTTCCTTGTAATTTTTGGAAGCCCTTTCACTTAGTGCATAGGCTTTATGAGTGTAGGAGTCCCACTACCTGAACAATTGTACCACAATGTGAATGAGGCCTCCTTTATGTGATATACAGGTTGTATCGGAGTGCCTCTTCCTTTTTGGCAGCACTTGCACTTTATATACAAAAAACAATTTTTTCTCTAAAATCGATTTTATCTTTGGTTTGGTGCATATTATTGTCAGTCTGTAAAAGTGGCGTACTACTCAGACAACATCGTTCCCAGCAGCGACCTGGGAGTCCAAGATGCATCCAGACATCCTCCCATTGCTGTTCCCCAACCATTTCGGAGGTGTTTTCATCAATTTCTGACCTTTTCCTGTGAACCAGACACCCTCCTCTCTTCAGAGCAGGGGGTGCCTGGTTTAATGCTCGGGTTCTAACATTGACTTCCATTGTGCTCAGGTGCTCTGTAGAGCACCCGAGCATCTCAAAGTGTTCTACTCGAGCACCTGAGCACTTTGGTGCTCGATCAACACTACCAGGGACCCTTCTAACAAAAAGGGGTACTGCTATGAGCCCCACATTGGTGCACATACTGGTCAACCTGGGATGCCCACGTTCCAAGAAAATGGGGTTCTATTAATGGCAATCCTATGCAGCTAAAACGGATGGAGATGCATGCCTGTGGCTCTATCTTTTGAAATCTAAAGCTGACCATACACATTAGATGAATGTCGATTGAACCTGCTGATTTCTCATTGCCTGGCCTATCATCTAATGTGTGTGGGAACCTTCCAACTCTCCCCCCGATGGCAGAATCTGGGGCGGATAAGGTTCGGACATATGAACTATCGGAGGTGTCTGATGGCTGCCTTCTCCAATTTCCCCATTCATACAAACTGAACATACATGTGTATAATGGGTCAGGAGAGATAACCATTCTAAAATATATTTCCACTTTAAGGAAGTCCATCAACCTCATAGTCTTCAGTGAAAAGGTCCAAACACATGAGCAGTTACCCACCAAATTTTTACTCAGAGGCCTCCAAGAACCTTCACTTAGCCCCAAATCTGAAGGCCCATAAATGTTTAATAGACGCAATTATCTATACAGCTGTATAAAATGTTCTAGACAACATGCAGTCCATTCTGAAGTCCACTCATGGTGGTCTGTAGAAATTAGATCATATTAGTGTGTAAACCCTGTTGTGCACATGGTGATTGAATCTCACTTGTCAATGTTAATTGGATTGTCTCTTGGTGAGCTATTCTAGGTGGCAGTGCTTATCAGAAGACCTCCCACAGACAAGGCTTTAAATAACAAGGTTGGTCTGAGACCCCATTCAGCTGTCCACCCTACAAGTCATTGGAGATATTTGTAGCAGAACATCTTGGATCTGCACATGCCAGGTCAGAAAAGAATGTAAGGGACTTGTCTCAGAGCCATCTTTTTCCTGGAACTGGAACTGTTAGGTTCCTATTGTATTTTCATATAAATCACACCCTGTCAAGTGTGGTACAAGGTGTGCAGCCAAGCAGGAGGCCTCCATTCCTCTAAAGACGGCGATCAAGTCCTGAAGATATACGCTACCACAGCCAAGAGATCCAGTTTGTCCATGGGCAAGATGCGGAAACATAAGCCACAAGTGGAGACCATCAGTTATAAAGTGAAGATGGAGGACATATGGGATCCTAACTTCTTGGGAGAAATCGCCATTAAAGAAAAGACTGAGTCTTGTCCTGATGTTCAGCCCACTCCAGTGAGAGAAACGTGGGCCATGCACATGGACTTTATGATGTCCTGCATAGGGTTTGCTGTTGGCTTGGGAAACGTGTGGAGGTTTCCATATCTGTGCTACAAAAATGGAGGAGGTAAGACTGTTCTCATTCATGTCGATCGCAACAGTGTTCAATGTTCATCTACATTATAGCAAAGCCTCAGCTATTAGGTATGTCCAGGTCCCACCTTCCACATCATCCTGATGACGAATGCCTTTCCATTGTAGAAATTAAGAAGAGAGTTGTCTTTATGAGACAGTCCCTGTTATAGAAAACAGTCCCAACCCTTGGGGTTCTTCATGAAATTGGAGCAGAGTGGCTACAAAAAGAGTCTGTCTCTGGAGGACCCAACATGTCTATTAATTACTCAGACATCCCATTGACTTTATTGAGGAACATGTAGAGCTTCTGTTCACCTGTGGGGGCACTGCAGAGAAACTGAACACTTGCTGCCAGATACCACAACAGATTACATGTGATCATTGTGATTGTATATCCCAGGGAACGTTCTAACAAAAAGGGTTTTTCAAAGATGGTCAACCCCATTAACCCCTTCTGGACCTCTGCCGTATATGTACGGCGGAAGTCCGGTCTTCAAAGATGGCACGGCTCCAGAGAGGCGCAGTCTCCATAACCACTGAGTTGCTGCTGTTTCACACAGCAGAAACTCAAGGTTATGTCTGTGATCGGTTACAACGCCAATCACAGATGTTTAACCCCTCAGGTGCCGTGATGAATTGTGACCATGGCATCTAACAGGGTTTTCCCAGGGAACGCTGCATTCTCAAAGCCTGAACAGCTCCCCCACGCCGAGATTAGGGAACTGCCCGTTCACTGTGGTAGCCTCTAGCCTTAGGAAGGATCCAAGGCTACCACAGCAATAGTTCCTAGGAACACAGCAAAGCTTCCATAGACTCCAAAGGCAATTCATTGCAGTCTATGGGAAAAGCGATCCCATAATTAAAATACTTTAAACATTAAAACAAAAGGCATCAACATCTCATAAAATGCCCAAACTATTAAAATATAAACATATTTATCCCATATAGTATATGCTATAACGAAAAAAATGGCCGCTTCACTCCCCCCCCCCAAAAAACATTGAATGAAAGTCATCAAAAGTTATACACACTCCAAAATGGTATCAATAAAAGCTACCGATGGCCTCACAGCTCCACGGACATAAATTAAAACGTTATGGGGTCAGAACATGATAAAAAGCAAAAAAAAAAAATTGTCAAAGTTTTTATTTTTGAAAAACATTAAAACAAAAGGAAAGCTATAAAAATTTGGTCTCGCCGTAATCATATTGATCCGGGGAATTACGTTTTTAGGTTAGTTTTTCGGCATAGGGTACTCCATAAAAACAAAACCCATAACACTGTGACAGAATTAGATTTTGGGGATTTTTTTTTTTTCCATAAGGCTATGTGAATGGAAAAAATAAAAAAGTTATGGCTTTGGGAAGACAGGGAATAAAAAAAAAACACATTAATTCCCCCCCCCCCAAAAAAAAGGTATACATTATTACAACAACACTTTATGTGATCTCAATGACTTCTTACGCTGCTATCATTTATGCTAGAGATGTATCGTTTGAAATAGAGGACTTAATAAGGACTTAAACCGGTTGTCTCAACTGAGACAATGGGGGCATATCTCTAGGACCGTTGGGACCCGAACCTATAATGAGGGACATATCTCTAGGACCGTTGGGACCCGAACCTATATCTGGAACGGAGCCCCGAATGTTGTGGGTGGAGGACTCTGGTCCGGCCACCACCAAATGCGCTCCCCATAGAAGTGAATGGGAGCGCACCGTGCATGAGCGGCCACCGCTCCCATTCACTGCAGCGGCCCCATAGAAATGAATGGAGGGTGGTTGCGCATGCGCAGTGCCCCTTTCACCACTTTTGGCGCTCCATTTAGAAGATAGGTGAGGGACCCGCGCCTATCAGACAATGGGGGCACCTATATGCAGGGGTCACCGATCAGATACTGAGGATCTATCCAGAGGATAGGTCAACAGTAAAAACCCCTTTAAGGTTGGTGGAGGTCCCTGGGCTCCTCTGGGACCCCAAACCCACCCAATCACCTACATGCAAGGCCCTTTCCATTGAAGTCTATAGGAGTTATGGAGGTAGCCTAACCAATGACTAAACTTGCTGGGTGGGCAGGGTTGGAGGAACCATTGGGTCCTCAAGGTAATGGAGGCCTCGCTGTAATCCAGCTCCGGCCTGGATACGTCCATGTCATTGCACTGAGTAGGGTCTGCCTATCTTCTTGAAACAGCGCCACCCATTTCTCTAGGCTGTGGCTGGTATTGCACAGTCCTATTCAAGTGACTTTCTTATGCCATGAATTTTGGGAGTGGGGTTTTATGTCTCCCACTGGAGACCACACGTGGCATCAAGCTCTTTTCAAGGTCATGGGGTTAGGCAGGCACTGGATTATTATCTAGATTAATGGGCACATTGATGCCCTTTACCTGTACCAGGACTGTTCTAATCTTACACTTTTTATGTTACCTAGTACAGTGGTGGGCAACCTTTTTTTTCAACTGAGCCAAATCTCGCCAAAACCACGATTGAAATTTATTTTGAGAGCCACATTTTTAAAACCGAAAATACATAGGATGGTACACTGTTTTTAGTTTCAATAAGTTTTTATTGAGAATATTGTGCATGCAAGTATCCACATAGGTCGGGTACTGTGGGACTCTTTGCACCGGCCCTGTCACGTGGACGTGACCAGAGCCTGTGCAAGGATTTTTTGGCAACACAAGCGAAGCTACATCTCGGTGACCCCCTTCTCCCCCCGCCCCGCCCGCAGCTCACCTGGTCCTGGTTCTGTCTGCAGCAGCTGGCTTCTCCTCTGTGTGGTCCTGATATCTTCGATCTGGTTTGAGGACTGTACTTTTCGCCCTATAAGATGCACATAGGTTTTAGAGTATAATCAGAAACAATATTTTCCATTATACCTCAGGTCAGACCACCAATCAGACCCCCAATGTTAATCATACCTCAGATCAGCCCCCTATATCAGCCGTCAGCACCCCATCCATCATGCCCATGTCAGCCGTCAGCCCCCATCCATCATGCCCCCATGTCAGCCGTCAGCCCCCCATGTCAGCACCCCATCCATCATGCCCATGTCAGCCGTCAGCACCCCATACATCATGCCCATGTCAGCCGTCAGCACCCCATCCATCATGCCCATGTCAGCACCCCATCATGCCCATGTCAGCCCCCATCCATCATTACCCCCCATGTCAGCCATCAGCCCCCCATGTCAGCCATCATGCCCCCCATGTCAGCCGTCAGCACCCCATCCATCATGCCCATGTCAGCTGTCAGCCCCCATCCATCATGCCCCCCATGTCAGCCGTCATGCCCCTATGTCAGCCGTCAGCACCCCATGTCAGCCGTCAGCACCCCATGTCAGCCGTCAGCACCCCATGTCAGCCGTCAGCCATCAGCCCCCCATGTCAGCACTCCATCCATCATGTCCATGTCAGCCGTCAGCCCCCATCCATCATGCCCCCCATGTCAGCCATCATGACCTTATGTCAGCCGTCAGCCCCCCATGTCAGCACCCCATCCATCATGCCCATGTCAGCCGTCAGCACCCCATCTATCATGCCCATGTCAGCCATCAGCACCCCATCATGCCCATGTCAGCCCCCATCCATCATTACCCCCCATGTCAGCCATCAGCCCACCATGTCAGCCATCATGCCCCCCATGTCAGCCGTCAGCACCCCATCCATCATGCCCATGTCAGCTGTCAGCCCCCATCCATCATGCCCCCCATGTCAGCCGTCATGCCCCTATGTCAGCCGTCAGCACCCCATGTCAGCCGTCAGCCATCAGCCCCCCATGTCAGCACTCCATCCATCATGTCCATGTCAGCCGTCAGCCCCCATCCATCATGCCCCCCATGTCAGCCATCATGACCTTATGTCAGCCCCCCATGTCAGCACCCCATCCATCATGCCCATGTCAGCCGTCAGCACCCCATCCATCATGCCCATGTCAGCCGTCAGCACCCATCCATCATTACTCCCATGTCAGCCATCATGCCCCCCATGACAGCCGTCAGCCCCCATCCATTATGCTCCCTAATGGGGGACAATGTTGGAGTCTGCACCATCGGGGGGGTGACATGATGAGGGACAATGTTGAAGTCGGTACCTGATATATCACTGGGGTCTGGCTGGAGTGGGGTCGGTCTGGTCCTGGCTCCAATCTCAGCTGGCTCTGCCTTAAGGTGTCTTCTCCAGAGTCCAGACTAGAGTCCAGCAGGGTCGGCCAAGTTCCAACAAGTCGTGCCTCAGTGTTACTCTGTGACCGTGTTCTTCTGCTGCCAGCCTGGAGGGGCAGCTTTTACAGGTCATAGCAGACAGAGCAGCTCCGCCTCCTCGCCTCCCTCCGCCGCGGCCCCACTGACAGTCAGTGACGCCTCCTTTGGCCTGAGCGCCGCACGGCACACATGTAGGCAGGACAGCCGCAGGCTGCCGCCCCCGAGAGGAGGGAGGGGAGCGGGCGCCCGGCACACAGAACAGTGCTCCAGACTAAAAAAAAATTCCAAGTAGCCATTGGCTCCTGAACTGAAAAATTTAGGAGCCAAATCAAATTTTTAGTCGCCAAATCGAAACTGAATCAAAATTTTGGTATCGTGACAACGCTACGCCGATCAGATCGGCGTAGGGTTGTTTTGAAACCAAAATTTTGATTCGCTTTCGTCACCATAAAAAAGTATTGTGATACTCAATACCGTGCAAAAAAAAAAAAAACACCAAAAAAAGCCGCGTGCATTTCGCATTTTATGAAACATTCGGCCCATAATAGAACAGTCCTATGCTATTTTTTGGGGTGACAAGGTGACTAAAAAGGCTATGTAATATGTTTATTTATTTATTGTTTATATATTTTATATGTAAAATTGGGAAAGGGGGGATTTAAACTTAATATTTTAAAGTACTTTCACACTAGCGTTTTTCATTTCCGGCACAGAGTTCCGTCCTAGGGACTCTATACCGGAAAATAACTGATCAGTTTTATCCCCATGCATTCTGAATGGAGAGTAATCCGTTCAGGATGCATCAGGATGTCTTCAGTTCAGTCATTTTGACTGATCAGGCAAAAGATAAAACCGTAGCATGCTACGGTTTTATCTCCGGCGAAGAAAAATGAAGATTTGCCTGAATGCCGGCTCCGGCATTTTTCCCCATAGGAATGTATTAGTGCTGGATCCGGCATTCAAAATACTGGAATGCACCCGCACTAAATCCGGACCCATTCACTTCTATGGGGCTGTGCACATGAGCGGTGATTTTCACACATCACTTGTGCGTTGCGTGAAAATCGCAGCATGCTCTGTTGTGCGTTTTTCGCGCAACGCAGGCCCCATAGAAGTTAATGGGGCTGTGTGAAAATCGCAAGCAAGTGCGATTTTCACGCATGGTTCCTAGGATGAAAGTCTATTCACTGTATTATTTTCCCTTTATAACATGGTTATAAGGGAAAATAATAGCATTCTGAATACAGAATGCTTAGTACAAGGTCAATATAATAAACATTGGTGGCGCAGTGCGCCCCCCCCATCACCCCAATATAATAAACATTGGTGGTGCAGTGCGCCCCCCCTCAATATAATAAACATTGGTGGCGCAGTGCGCCCCCCCCCCATCACCCCAATATAATAAACATTGGTGGCGCAGTGCGCCCCCCTCAATATAATAAACATTGGTGGCGCAGTGCGCCCCCCCATCACCCCAATATAATAAACATTGGTGGCGCAGTGCGCCCCCCCTCAATATAATAAACATTGGTGGCACAGTGCGCCCCCCCCCCATCACCCCAATATAATAAACATTGGTGGCGCAGTGCGCCCCCCCAACACCCCAGTATAATAAACATTGGTGGCGCAGTGCGCCCCCCCAACACCCCAGTATAATAAACATTGGTGGCGCAGTGCGCCCCCCCATCACCCCAATATAATAAACATTGGTGGCGCAGTGCGCCCCCCCTCAATATAATAAACATTGGTGGCGCAGTGGGCAGTGCCAATGAGGGTTAAAAAATAAAAAAATAATTAACTCACCTCCTCCAATTGATCGTCTCCTGTTCTTACTTCTTTCTAGTTTCTTCAGGACGCAGGACCTGTGGTGACATCACTGTGCTCATCACATGATCCATCACCATGGTAATGGGCCATGTGATGAGCTCAGTGACGTCACCACAGGTCCTGAAGAAACTAGAAAGAAGTAAGAACAGGAGACCGGCAGCTACCTGATCAACTGGAGGAGGTGAGTTAATTTTCTTTTATTATTTTTAACCCTCATTGGCACTTCCCACTGTGCCACCAACGTTTATTATACTGGGGGGGGGGGGGGGGCGCACTGTGCCACCAACGTTTATTATACTGGGGGGGGCGCACTGTGCCACCAACGTTTATTATACTGGGGGGGGGGGGGGGGGTGGCGCACTGTGCCACCAACGTTTATTATACTGGGGGGGGGGCACTGTGCCACCAACGTTTATTATACTGGGGGGGGGGGGGGCACTGTGCCACCAACGTTTCTTATACAAATACAGGAGGCGGGTGCCGGAATCAAATAGCCGGCACCCGACCTTTGTGACAGGGAGCTGCGATCAGCGGCAGTTAACCCCTCAGGTACCGCACCTGAAGGGTTAACTCAACTGCAGCGGATCGCAGCTCCCTGTCACAGAGGTCGGGTGCCGGCTATTTGATTCCGGCACCCGCCTCCTGTATTTGTATTAACAGGTCAGTTTTCTTCATTGGTGGCGCAGTGGCCACAGCCCCTCCCCTCCCCTCCTCCTCCTGTCTCTTATTGGCAGCGGCGGGGACAGCAGCAGCACAGGGGGCAGGGAGAGACTCTTCCTGCGCTGCTGAGAACGATCATCTCCTGTGCCGCCGCTGTATTGAGCAGAGCTGCGGCGGCGGGTCTAGTCGCAAATGGCATCTGGAGCCCTGCAGAAGAGCCGCATTAAAGTGTGTAAAGAGCCGCATGTGGCTCGCGAGCCGCGGCTTGCCGACCACTGACCTAGTAGAATGGCTACAGGAACATTTGGCCGGCTGCTGCCAGTTCACAGAAGGTGCCCGCTCCCATTACTGCACACATTACCATTACCCCTTGGCAGACTTTGCCAGTGACGTCATTTCAGCGTCAGCCGAGCACGGTACAGATGGCACTGCAGCAGCTCCCTCACCTGACTATGCTGCAGTGCCAGCATGTGGGATGTATACAGTACGGGGGGAGCAGCCCTCTCATTGTGTCCATAGCTCTAGGGTCCCTGGCGCAGAGCAGGGGTGGGTAAGATGACGGCTGAAAGATTAGTGATAGTGATGCAATGCAGCGTGTAATGCCCATTCTGTGCCATAGAGACACGAGGCGCTGTGCCCACCCTCCATAATAGCTGTATAGAATACGTAGCTGTGCTCCAAAATATATGATATATGATTGATAGATAGACAGACAGATAGATAGATAGATAGATAGATAGATAGATAATAGATAGATAGATAGATAATTAGATAGATAAATAGATATTAGATATAGATAGATAGATAGATAGATAGATAGATAGATAGATAGATAATGGATAGATAGATAATTAGATAGATAAATAGATATTAGATATAGATAGATAGATAGATAGATAGATAGATAGATATTAGATAGATAGATAGATAGATAGATAGATAATGGATAGATAGATAGATAGATAGATATGAGATAGATAGATAATAGATAGATAGATAGATAGATGTATAATTAGATAGATAGATAGGTGATAGATAGATAATAGATATATAATTAGATACATAGATAGATAGATAGATAGATAGATAGATAATGGATAGATAGATAGATAGATAGATAGATAGATATGAGATAGATAGATAATAGATAGATAGATAGATAGATAGATAGATAGATAGATGTATAATTAGATAGATAGATAGGTGATAGATAGATAATAGATATATAATTAGATACATAGATAGATATGACATAGATAGATAGATAGATAGATAGATAGATAGATAGATAGATAGATAGATTATTAGCTGGAATGGGCTCCACCAGAGGAAATTATCCGTGAGGCCCGACCACCTCTATCAATAAAGTCTAATAAGGTCAAAGAACTAGACCGACAAGCGATTATCTCTGAAGGTGACCAAATGTTGGATATTTGGGCCCCATCATTATGATATCAAAATTCCGCTGTAGAATCCGTTGTATGAATGTTCCCTGGCCATATACTCATATTCACACGCACACTTGGCTCTGCCGAGCATGCATGTGTCCTGAATGGGGAGCGAAGAGAAAGCCTCTGCCAGGTACCTCTTATCTTCCCAACAACAAAAAGGATCATGCAGCTCCAAACCTCATGCCTGATCCTTATCTCCCTTGGTATCCGCCATCAGGGGAGAGCTGGGAGACCCCCATACACTGGATGGTTGGCCAGGCCCACCGAGCTCACACAGCAGTCATCTAATGTGTATGGCCAGCTTCAGCCAGAGCGCAGAGCAGCTCTCACTCCGGAGGACCCAGCATTGCGTAGCCAGCCATTTGGTCTTAGTGGAAGGGGTGTAATGCTTTGCTTCTCCTGCGGAGGTGCTGTAGAGAAATTGAATACCTGTCGCCATGGTCCAGCACGGATTACAGTTGATTCCTGGGGGAACCAGCAGCGGGAGAACCTGTTATCTCCATCAATAGGGATTTCCAAAGTGGACAATTAAAAAAAAATATATATAACAACGTACAAATAAAACTGTTATCCCGTTATCACATCATTGTGTAATTAGTAAGAAAGGCGTATCGGTCAACCATGCCATGTCCCAGGCCTTAAATGACTCTATGATGTGCCATTCCTCTATTATTCTTGCTAGCAGTTTGCAAAGAAGGTCCAGATGGGTGTTACCAGTTGGGGGGAGGGGGGTTCCTGCATAGTCTGACAATAACCAATCAGTGCTGCCAGTGTCAGAATATGCAGGGACACGCCCCTTAAATTATAACACCCATCTGCCATTCATTATAGTGAATGGGGATCGATGTGAACCTACCCTTACATAGGCACTGTATGGCGGTATTATTTAGGCACGGGATGGTTTCTGATATATCTTTCTATAAGATGGGACGTTATTGTAGGCAGTTATTGAGTATATTACTCAATGCTGTTCATTTGTTTTCTAGGACATTATTTCACCCCCCCCCCCCCCCACCCATATTACAGGGTTTATACCCAGGACCCGAAATATAAGATGAATAATACGCATAAGCGGCTATTCACACGACCGTATCCGTTTTGCGGTCCACAAATCGCAGACCCCATTGTAACAATGCCTATTCCAGAATGTCTGACAAGAATAGGACATGTTCCATCATTTTTGCGGGCCACAGAACGAAAATACGGATGCAGACAGCGCACTTTTTTTTTGCGGCCCCCAGTTCAGTTGAACGGGACCGCGTGTGATCCGCAAAAAAAATTTAATGTGGACCTGAAGTGGACTGAAAATAAGGTCATGTGAATAGCCCCTAATTCTGACTTGCTTGTACAATCTGCAGATCCTGGTGTGCAGTACTCTATTAGACCACAAGGGGGCCTACTAGAGCTGTCAAGAGATCACGCTCCCACTATGAGCCTCCCCTGTAAATAATCATTTTGTATGATTCTCTGTGTCGGGATCCAGTCTCATGGCTACAATGCTAGGAGTTCCCCTTTAACATGGCCACCTTTAAATTGCGACATTGTGGCCGACAGCGCTGTGTATGAGTCGGCGTGGTCATCCTGTTCACACTATGGGATTTTCTTCTGCCACATCACAGACACTTTACCAAGTGACACCCCAGATTTTTTATTTTTTATTCTTAAAGGGCCAGCACACCTAAAGTACAAACCGAATGGTAATAAAAAGTGATATAAAGGCGTGATTACTCCAGCGTTGCTTATCTATATTAGTAAACCCATCGAAGAACACTACAGTCAGCTGACATGGCTGACAACAGAGAACAATAGTGTTTCAAGAGCATCTTATTAGTTAACTCTATCCAATCCTCCATTATGAATGAATTCCCAGCAGTCTGCAATGAAGGTCCAGATGGGTGTTACCAGTTGGAGTGTGTCCCTGCACAGCCTGACACCGGCAGCACTGATAGTAGTTACTAAAATAGACTGCATGTCAGGTCAGGGGACAGATCCTTGTTAAAGTGGTATTCCCATCCCATTCCCATATGCCATCATGTCGGATCGGTGCGGGTCCCACCTCTCGGACTGGTTTCTATTTCCAGAACAAGATCCCCAAAGTGAATGAGAGCATAAGCATGGCCGGCCTCCATTCATAGCCGATCACTGGTTCACCTATTTCAGGCAGTCCCATAGCGGTGAATGGAGACTCTCTTTCGGAACTCCCTTAGGAGTGAATGGAGAGCGCATGCACAGTTTGCCCTCCTTCACTTTTGGGGCCCTATTTTGGAGATAGGAGCAGGTCCCAGAGGTGGGACCTGCACCTATCTGATACTGATGACATATCCTAGCGACATGCCCCCAATGTCTGAGATGATAAAACCCCCTTTAAGTGCAGTATCCCTTCAATGTAGATGGACTTTAGGGGCGGTGTCCCTTTAAATATGTAAAAATCGGGACCCACATGTATTCATATCTACTTGTTACAAGTACTTAAAGGGAATGTTTCACCCCCAAAAAAAAATTCTAATCTCTTTTTATTTTCTATTTTCTGAACATGATTATGGGGGCGGCCATCTTGTCTGAGCTTTTCTTAACAGCATTTAGAAACCATTAAGAAAAATTGCTTTACAGAAGCCCCCATGGGCGATAGACACAATGGGGACCTTCTATGGGAGAGTTTTCTAGGCATGGTCTGTGACCTGTGCAGAGGTCATTATAGAAGCAAGAAGTAGATAAGCTTTGCCAATCAGCTATTCTGAATGGAGGGTCATATGTTATCTATACACAGGGGTGATATCTGTCCTTGCATTCCTGCCTGTAATAATAAGCAGATAACTGCAGTAAAGGAATCTATTTTTAGGCTTAGTGGCCAGTGCGAAAACTGCAGGAAATTATGTTTTTTGTTTAAATATAAATATTGAAATGGAAAATTAAAAATAATATAAAAGATTCTTTAAAAATGTGTTTAACGTAAAAATGCGATTTAAACAATAGGTCATTTTCTGAGGACACATTCTTTACGAGCATTGAGTATAATGGACTTATGAAAAAGTCAATAATTGCTAGACCCGGTATCTAGACTGATAGCGATAAGACTTTCCTGAGAAAGGACAGCAGTCCCACAGATATGTACAGTGACTGCACACAGTAAGACGACCTATCAGAGGACAGGGCATGGTCAACCTAGGTCCTCCAGGAGGGCTTCGATGGAGCTGACTCCGTAGAGGGTTCCTACTGGTTTAGAGATGCCTTGATGCATCTACATCTCTCCCTCCCCTTTCTGCATCCCACTCCTTGCATGAACTTCCCGAAATAGAAACCACGTGAGGTCTTCTGCTCTCAGCTCTATGACAGTGCCGTCCAGCAGCAGCAGCAGAAGGGGTTTACTCTGAATGGAATCAACAGAAGGGATTGAGAAAGGAGGGGAAGAGCTGGAGTAAAGAGGCGGAGGGGTGGAGGACAACAAGGAGCCCTAGCCATCGAGAGAGGAATTGGCTTTGACAGAGCTTCAGAGAAACACAGCATCAGACGAAGAAGGAGTAGGTGCAAGGCAAGAAGAGGAAGGGCAAGACGAGAGAGGAGGGTTAAAGGGAGGAACTATCCACCCTGAGCTATTAAGCCTCCTGGTTCAGGAGCGTAGGATTTAGAAAACCTTGTAGGACACCGTCGATAGAGCTGATATCGGGCTGAATTACACTGCAGTTTTAGCCGACTTCTTGAGGGCTTGGGTTTCCCACCGATCCCCCCAAATTTCCTCCTTCTTTGACGTCCAACGCAGTAACCCATGAGATTCTTCCGGCTCACCTTTAAGTGCTTTGTGGACGGTTTCTGACTTTGCCCCCTCAACCCCTAGTCCCTTTTCTTCTTTCTCATTTTTGGGGATTTTTTTTTTCCCCCAGATCCCTTTCAATTGCCAAATTGATTGACTTTCTTTTATATTTTTATTTTATTTTTTGCTTCTCCTACTGTCGTTTTGTTTCTTTTACAGTATTATTTATTTCTAAGGGGGCTTGTTAGGTCCACGAGCGGGTGGTAGGGAAGATACCTGAGGATCAAAGAACTGGTTGGGTAAGCTTTGGGTTTTTGTTTTTTTTCTCGAAAGATGGAGAAGAGGAAATTGTCCTTGGAGAATGGCAGCTACAATGTCAATGTGGATGAAAGAAATGGACAACTCATACCGAGCGGGAATGGGCATACCGACTTCTGTCCTAATGGCTCCATCAAAGGGGGCATCATCTTTCCCTCAAAGTCTAGGCAAGCCATTCCTGAGAGGGAAACCTGGACTCGGCAGATGGATTTCATAATGTCCTGTGTGGGATTTGCCGTTGGACTTGGAAACGTGTGGAGATTCCCCTACCTATGCTACAAGAATGGAGGAGGTGGGTGTGTAGAGTCATGACACTTGTGTAGAACATACCCTTCCAGGCCTTGGGTCCCATATTTATTTAGCTAGTCCTCCTGGTTCTTACCAAAGTTGTCAGCCTGTATATGTTCTGTCATCCCTGTCTGCTTCCCACATCGTACATCAGCAGTTCAATAACTAGGCTGTCCCATGCCCATGCTTCCAGACCTTCTAGTTTTTCCTTACTCTTGTCAAGGTCTGCTTCCATATCTTCATTCAATTTATTTGTAATATCACAATGACCTAACCTTAACTTCAGTCTATTCATAGACGACCACCCTGGCCAAAGCACTGTCTCAGGCCGTATGATTTCTGATGAAGCAGGTGCATAGGACAGGACCAGCAATGGTCAAGGACAAGCGAACACTCTGCTAAGCCAGGGATACCATAGGTGCTTTGTATCCTAGGTTTACGATGTGTGGTTGACGGAATATTCCCTGTCTCTAGGGGGTACTTGTCCTCATATGTGCTTAGAATAAGTGGTCAGAGCCCGGGTGGGTGCATTGATGTATGACTTACTGTCACTTTAAGTACCTACCAAGTGGCCTACGTCAGGTCTGCTACTGAAGAAATAAGTGACTTATGGGAAATGTACAATATAAATATGGGATCTCTGCTATGAAATACCAGCTTCTTAGGGAAAGCAACAGTAGTGTAACTTTATTATCTGCATACAAAAATTAGGGTGAATATCTATGGAAACAATAGATACATAGATATGATAGATAGATACATAGATATGATAGATAGATAGATAGATACATAGATATGATAGATAGATAGATAGATAGATAGATAGATAGATAGATAGATAGATAGATAGGAGATAACCTGATAGATATGAGTTAGATAGATTAGATGGATAAATAGATATGAGATAGATAGATATGGTATATTATATATGTATAGTATATAATCAGTAGTGCTCTAAGCTAATGTCAGCCGTCTACTTCACATCACCCCTTGCCGTCTCCATTCTGTCATTCCTTAAATGGGGAGCTCTGGCCACTATAAAAAGCAGAGAGGGGCGTGTGCGCACACTGCTCTGGTACCTAGGGGGTTAACACACGCACCAGACAGACCCGTCGTATTCGGTTTCTTGGACGCCACTTTGTGCTCCTGAATTTCAGGACTTTGTGTTATATCTCCGTGTCCAGCAGTATCAGTCTCAGCTCCTGAGATGGATACACAAGGGCCCCTTAATGAGCCTGTATTAAATTAGAGCATGCACTTGTAATGCAATGTCATTACGTAGTAACATAGTCCATAAGGCCGAAAAAAGACATTTGTCCATCCAGTTCGGCCTGTCATCCTGCAAGATGATCCGGAGGAAGGCAAAAAAAAAACTGCGAGGTAGAAGCCAATTTTCCCCACTTAAGGGGGAAAAAATTCCTTCCCGACTCCAATCGGGCAATCAGAATAACTCCCTGGATCCCCAACCCCTCTCTAGTAGCTATAGGCTGTAATATTATTACACTCCAGAAATACATCCAGGCCCCTCTTGAATTCCTTTATTGTACTCACCATCACCACCTCCTCAGGCAGAGAGCTCCATAGTCTCACTGCTCTTACCGTAAAGAATCCTCTTCTATGTTTGTCTACAAACCTTCTTTCCTCCAGACGCAGAGGATGTCCCCTCGTCACAGTCCTGGGGATAAATAGATGATGGGAGAGATCTCTGTACTGACCCCTGATATATTTATACATAGTAATTAGATCTCCCCTCAGTCGTCTTTTTTCTAACCTGAATAACCCTAATGCTGATAATCTTTCAGGGTACTATCAGGAGAATGAGGGTCCTGTGACCCCAGAAAGATTAAATTAATTAATTATAGTCAATGGGGACGGAGCGGCGGTCTGGCGGCACGGCGAAATAGCCGCAGGACGGATCCGACATGGTGAACAGCATGTCGGATCCGTCCTGCCGCAAGTGTGAAAGTAGCCTTAGATAGGTACATGATATAATCTGTAGTGAAGGTAATCTTCTTACCAGTGACTGTATTTGTGAGTTATAACCTCCCTTCTGCTCCTCAGCTGTGTCATGTGACCAGCACTCTGATCTCCAACTGACACTGGACAGGAAGTCAGTTACTTCTCTATTTGTTCCTATGAGACTGACATTGAGGCTCCCATAGGAATACACAGAGAAACTGGCTTCATGTCCAGACATGAGATGCTGTGTTATTTAGAGAGTCAGGTGTTGGTCACATGACACGGCTGAGGATCAGAAGGGAGGTTATAACCTGAAAGGATACTTTCTTTCACACTTGCATTAAAGTTTTTCCGGTATTGAGTTCCGTCCTAGGGGCTCTATACCGGAAAAAACTGATCTGTTTTATCCTAATGCAGTCTGAATGGCGAGCAATCCGTTCAGGATGCATCAGTTCAGTCCCTCTTATGTTTTTTGGACGGAGAAAATACAGTTTTCTTTCCGGCCAAAAATCCTGAACACTTGCAGACCTTTAAAAATGCCCAAAAATTACCGGATCCGTTTTTCCAGATGACACCGGAGAGACGGATCCCGTATTTCAATGCATTTGTCAGACGGATCCGCCTCCGGATCCGTCTGACAAATGCCATCCATTTGCGTCAGGATTGCTGGATCGGGCAGGCAGTTCCGGCGACGGAACTGCCTGCCGGAATCTTCTGCCGCAAGCGTGAAAGTACCCTAAAAAGATTACCTTCACTACAGTTTACTACAGAGAATAAAAATGCTTGTGGGAGCGCTACTTTAACGGAGCTGAGTTGCGGACACAGTTAGTGGACAGGTTAATATCAGAGATATAGATTCAGATAGGTTACTAGAAGATGACAGCAGGTTAATGGTGAAGAACCATAGTGAATGTGTAACCATGGATGAACACAACGGAGCAGAAACATAACTCACCGACAGAATGGACAACCTTCTCCAACCAGGGTCAGCATATATCTACAGGGGGCAAAGGGGACTTCTGCTACTGATAGCTCCACAGATAGATAGAGAGATAGATAGATAGATAGATAGATAATAGATAGATATGACATACATAGATAGATAGATAGAATAGATTAGAAAAGTATAATATATAGATAGATAGATAGATGATAGATATGAGATAGATAGATAGATAATAGATAGAGATGATAGATAATGTTGTAAGTATTCCTTATGGCAGGGTTGCACAGCCTGCAGCCCATGTCCACATGTGGCCCTTGATACCAGTCTCTGTGGACCCCAACCATCTGGTTACATGCCCATTTGTATCTGGTGGCTGCTCACATGTATTTTCCATGTCTTCTCCTATTAGATGGAGTCCTGGCAGTATAACCGCCACGCATGCTATATACGTTCCATATGCCATAAATGTTTCTCTTGGTCATATACCCCTTTAAGTTTTATTTTTGATCCTGGGGATTGGTTCAGTCTGACAGTGCACCCCTTCCTTATAGTATAAGAGCGGGGCTTATATCATTGGTGAGGTCCTCATGACCCTACCACCCAGGGACAGATCACTCTCAGTCCGCTGTAGACTGTAGTACATCGGTGACACTACGGGGACGCTGTACTTTCAGTCTCTACCATTCCAGTGCAGCACCCATGAAGCAGACCTCGGTATTCACGTATTTTGACAATCATTAACCAGCCAGGTCTTACAAGTTGGATAGGACTTCAGATAAGAAGAGATGACAGATCCACGTCCTGAGTTCTACCGGTGACGTCGGTGGGAAATTTAAAGGAACTGAGTGAAAGCAAACTCCATAGATAAGGTGTTACTCAGGGGATTGAAAAAAAGCACCATATAGTGCCGCGACTGCAGTCATCCTCTGTCCACAGGATAGGGAATGACTAAGTGATCGTGGGTGGTCCGACCGCTGGTCGAGCATGCGTCCTGCTGCTACAGTCATTCTCTATTGGACAGTTGGAAATAGGTGGATCCGAACTCCACTTTGGTTCCGACTGGTACCTCGTAATCGAAGCCGAGTTCGGATCCAGGTTTTAGATTTTTTTTTTTTGTTTAAAAAATCAAAGGCCAAAGTTCTTCACCGAAGTCTCGCGAGACTCCGGGAATAACTGACTTCGCCTTAATGGAGGCTGTACATTTTAACGCACAGCATTAAACCGAGGTTTTGAGCGAATTGACTTCGGATCTAGGACCTAAAGCTCGCTTCTCTCATTACCAATAAATAACTGTGAAAACCTAGCTAGATGTGCAGAAGGACCTGCAATGATGTCATCAGCATGTGATCAGGGCAGCCATACAGAGTACAGAGTCAGTAGTTTTACAGCTGAAGGACCTGTGACGATGTCATCAGCATGTGATCAGGGCAGCCATGCAGAGTACAGAATCAGTAGTTTTACAGCTGAAGGACCTGCAATGATGTCATCAGCATGTGATCAGGGCATCCATACAGAGTACAGAGTCAGTAGTTTTACAGCTGAAGGACCTGTGGTGATGTCATCAGCATGTGATCAGGACAGCCATACAGAGTACAGAGTCAATAGTTTTACAGCTGAAGGACCTGTGGTGATGTCATCAGCATGTGATCAGGGCAGCCATACAGAGTACAGATTCAATAGTTTTACAGCTGAAGGACCTGTGATGATGTCATTGTCATGTGACCAGGTCAGGGAGTTGGAGCTCAGCCATGGAGAGGAAAATGTAGTGAAACTACATGGGTAGGAGGGGTGAGTGGTGTCCTGGGATTGCCCATAACATCCTAATGCTGGGAGTTGTAGTTTTCTCCTCTTTTACTCCTCCATATATTGCCCACTAATTTTCCCTTGTTTTACACTGCCGGCAGTAGTTCCGGCAGAGAGCAGTCTGCTGTAACTCTCTGGATCTGGCACGGCTTGAGGTTATCGGAGTTCCCACCAGCCCCATTGTACCTGTAGAGCTCCAGGAGGCTGTTCCCTGCCGAAACAGCGTTCTGGAACTACTGCCGGTAGTGTGAAACAGGCCTATACTGGTCATGATGAGACTTATGATGTTCTGCAGCAGCTGAGGTGTATATTAGGTTTGGTTCACATCTGTGGTAGTGACGTTCGCTGTTCTGCTCTGTCATAGGAGCAGAACAACGAAAATCACGGTAGTGCCGGATCTGGCTCATCCGGACATGGGGGCCCAATTCAGGTTCTTGCTATGGGGCCCATTGTATTCCGCTGCTCCTCTACTTACTATTATTTAATTTCTTCTAGTCTCTCTGCTTTAAGGCATATTTTATATGCTGTAATGGTGGCTTTACACATTATATTCAAGTTGGCTGAACCTGCCAATTTTGACAGGGCGAGGCGACTATCTGATGTGTATGGAGGTGTCCTCATTCTTGCAACGTGCCAGACCGCATGGGCAATATGTGAGTGTAATGGTGTGCCGGATGGGTGTAGTAGTTGTACTCACTTCTGTAGCTCCCCTGGGCCGGCCTACAGTGGAGAGGAAGACAGCAGTAAATCCTCCGGCGCACTCTCTGTTAAAGGGAACACCAGCCAGATGGTGGTTGAGGTGCCCTTGATGGTAATGGGTATTGAAGGTGCTTTTGCCGCTGGGCCCCTGTGTTGTTTGTGACGTCAGCACCGTTAGGTGCAATGAGGAGATGGGATGGAATGAAGGAGAGGAAGTAGTTGAACCAAACAGGAACTTTACTTGTAAATTGTAGTCTTGCAATAAATATCATCAATTAGCAGCACTTTGTCATAAATACAGATGGTAAAGCTGTAAATCCCAATAACAGGTTCAGTGAGGTGGTGTCTGTAGGTTCCAGCTCAACTGTGTAGAAGTGATGATCTTACTTGTACTTGGTTCCTGATCTTGTTCTGGTTACTCAGCATTTCCATAATGGTTTGGATCCTCTGTAAGTAAATATTCTGACAGATGGCCTGTCTGTCCTTGGTTATGGTGGGCAGCCTGTAGCTTAGAATCTCTCCACCTAATGCAAAGGTGACTAAAGCCTGATAAACAGCAGTTATCTTCTTTTGTCTATATTCTATAGTTCAGTAATCCAGTAATCCTGCAACCCAAGGGCGGTCTCCCTTATGGCAGGCAAACTCTCTGCTCCATTCTTTGAAGAGGTTGCATAAAATACAGCAATTATTCTCTTAGTCCCTGGAAGGGTTCCTAGTAGGGGTGTTACAGTCACTGATCCATAAGTCCTAGTCTTGGACTACATGGGCTGAAGTAGCTTCACTCTCTGGGGCAAGGCCCAGAGGACACAGCCAAGTCTGGCTCCTCTCCTCCTAATTCCTCACTCCTAACCTCCCATTTCTAATCTCCTGTCTAACTTCCTGTGTGCTGACCTATATAAACGGTGTGAGGGTGACACCTAGTGTTGGCTATGTGTAGTGCATCCACCAGCCTGTAATGGGAATTTAACAGCTGTGACAAAGGAAAATACATTAAATAGTGCAAAATGACATAGGATGGCATATAAACATTTTGAAGTGGCCCATTCACACATAAGTGGGACACTACAACTCTCTCCTGAAAGAACGGATTGGGCATATTGAAATTTCCATGTCCAATCCTTTTGTTCACAGGGGAGATACACTACTGCCGGAGGTGTCTGCCACCGGCTTCCTCAGCTGACCCTATCCAGAATACATACTGTACATGCTTAGCTAAGCAGATGATTTTTAAAATAAGAGTGGCCTTAAAGGAGTTGTCCCACAAAAAAAATAAAAAATCGACATTTTTCAAACCAGCACCTGGATCTAAATACTTTTGTAATTGGATGTAATAAAAAATTTTGCATAGTCACTGAGTAATTCAATAAAATGTATCTGTATAGCGCCACCTGCTGTTTGTTCTTTTCCTTATTCTCTGTCGACCACACTTAGGTGGTCGCACATGCTCAGTTCCATCCTTGAACTGCCACCTATTAGAAGCTGTGACAGTTAGAGGGAGAGAGCTGCAGCAGAAAGGACACATCTCCTGAGCTGTGATCGGGAGAGAGCTGCAGCTGAAAGGACACATCTCCTGGGCTGTGATAGGGAGAGAGCTGCAGTAGAAATTATAAGACCCCTGAGCTATGATATGGAACAAGCTGAAGCACAAATAACACATGCCCTGTTCTGTGATAGGGAGAAAGCTGCAGTAGTAAGGACACATCTCCTGGGAAAGGACATATGTCTGGTGAAAGGGCACGCCCCCTGAACTGTGAGCATCAAACAAATCTAGCAATGAATGGGGGAGATCTCTGGGCCCATGCGAGGTACAGGGCTGGTTCTAGCTTTCTTAGAAAGAGTATATCATGTCCTGTCTGATGTCTGATTTTCATTTATTTACATTGAACTCTATATCTGGCGGGCGGCAGCAGAGATCTTCCACATACTCCTCTTCTCTTAGTCAGTGTCCGGGCAAATTTTCTGCACTAGATTCCTAGTAATCTAGTGAATATTTGTCAAAAAGAAATCTCTGTTTTGCAATGAGCACTACCACCCTTATAATTACCATAGTATAGTAGTATATATTCGGAGGGGGGACATGGCTGTGCTGAGCTTCTCAGGCAAGTACTATAAACCCGCCATCTACTGGAGAATCCAGGCCTGGGCTCTTCTTCAGGCCTCTTCTTTCCTGTTTAGGTATTTCACACCCTTTAGTTCTCATTCGTCTCCCTCTCACGTTTTTCTGTGACCAGACCACCTTGATGTGTTGAGTGTTTATAGCCCCCATTAACGTTATGTGACTTGTCTCCATGAAGCCGCACAGCAGTAATATCTGGTTGATTCACAGCAGTTATTATATGACGGTAAACCCCGCAGATCTCCAGCCCTGCTCTCCATCCAGCCTTAGAAATCTTTCCAATGTCACTAGATGGGTTATTGGTTCATAAATGTGCAGCGTACTCAAGTTGTGTGTAGTAGGTGTTTCTGGGTGATGTAGTGCAATATACACTAACCTGGTACAGCTGACTCTCTGCAAGGGCAGGTATAGGTAGAAATAGTTCGTGACGCCAGTGCCAAGTAAACGGTGGCACGCCGTTTGCGGAAAGCAGAAATAATTTGAGGAAACGTGGTGTTAAAACAGAACTTCAACTTTAGTAGTTTGCAGGCAGAGACAATATTGGAAACGCAGTTCCTCAGCATACAGTCGATTTTGCAATTCGGTCGATGCAGGCAATTCAGTACAGCAGGGTAATTACAGAGTGTTGAACGCAGGATTTGCAGCAAAGGAGCTTGCACTCTAACTCTGTCTGATCCTGGAATGTAGCAATTCTTCACCAAGGCCCATTAACCTAAGTCTGGCTTGATCTCCTTGATTATGGCTTAAATAAGTACCTCCTCTGTTTCTCTCAGTACCTCTGGCTCCTCTGATCTTTGCCTCAGTCTCTCCTTGCTTCTGAATGGTTCCTCAGGCCCTTAGGCTAAGATGTTCCTGCTTCTGCGTATGGGTATTCAGGAGGGAATCTTCTCCTGAACAGCAGGCTTCAGGCCTGGACTTGTCTCAGACATTGTCTAATCTCCAACTGTAGCTTACTGAAACTAGACTCCGTCTCCCCTTACACTTCCCTGTCTGGCCTTATATAAACTAGGGCTCCCTAGCTCCCTCTATGGACTAGAAGTAGGAATGACACCCCTAGCAAGCCTGTAAGTGCAAGTTTCAGTGACAGGAAAATACACACATTACATTACATTTTATAAAACTGACATATAGCAACTTCTCCTAATTAGGAGGGACGACAGCACACCAAGTGACCTTTGGTAGTAACGGGTATTACAACTCCCGTATACTACATACCCCACTGCTTTAAGCTGAGTACGACCTCGTACTCCATCATGGGTCTTCCAACTGGAATCTCTACCTGAAATAGAAAATAGAGACATGCAGGCATACATACATGTAATTAATCTGCATTTACATTTACATCAGGTCCAATTGGCAAAAGTGAAGTGTGGTGACAAGGGGCGTCGTTCTCTTCTCTCAGGATAATGAATGGAACGGGGGCGCTGACCTGGCACAGCGTAACATTATAACCAGGATAGTCCATGACAATGAATAAGTCCATGATAAAACAGTAGAAAACAGTATAAAAGTTCTTGGAGGCTCAAATAACAAACATGAGTCCGTACCCAGGTTATTTCTTATTAAATCACAGAGGCTCTCATGCGGTGGAGTCCATCTCTGGGCACAATACTTTTAAAAGAATAAGAATCTCAGAGGCTCAGGTTCTTTTGAGTCTGTCTCCGGGCACGGTTCCTTAGTAACAGGTTGCACAATAAAATGACAGCAGGAAAAGTGCTGTAAAACCCCTGATCAACCTGAAAAGGGGGTGAAGGGTAAAAGGTGCAACAAAGGAACAGGCACAACTTGGTGTGGGTAGCAAAAGCAGGCAGGAGGTCCTGGAAACAAGCCTGGCCTTGCTGACTTTGTGATTTCAGTGGTCAACACCTACCACTGAGCCGTGGACAAACTGGCAGCCGCAACAAAGGACCAGCAACATAGGACTCCTGTCCTGGAAGGGTTAACATCAACTTCCTATGAAGAAATAAATCAAAGGCCTAGCAGGCTGATTACAGTGGCCTATCATATCCACTTGGCTCCGCTGGCAAGTACCGTCTGTAGTAGTCCTCTACAGGAGGATGGGCCCACATAACAGTGTCAGGGGGCAGCTGTAGAGTAAAGGGGCCCCTAATAGGTATTGGCCCCATAGGCCTAGGGGTGAACCCTCTGATGGACCGTGCCGGCCCTGGCATGATCACTGCAGGGTGTGACGTGCTTGGCACCGCCGCAGCAAGCGGTCCGGTGCTCGGGGTGCAGTAATTTACGGCAATCGCGGGTCCGGTCTGGGGCACTGACGGAGCGGTGGCAACAGAAGGCGGTCGGCGGGTGGTGACAGGCACCCTTACCTCATCCTTCCTCGGCGGTGTCTGGATCCTGGCGGTGTAGGTCTTACGCAACTCCCGCAACTTCTCCTCCAGCCGGACGATCTGCTCACCGATGCTCTCTGTGTCGGAGTCGCTGTTCTCTGCTGGCGCCGCCGGCGCAGGTACAGTCACCGATGACGCAGACTCGGCCTCTTCAGGTTCTGGACTTGCATCTGGTCTCCGTCCCATCCGGATGTTCTCAAAGGTAGCACTAAGTCCTTTTAACTGCTCCAGCTCAGATATCGTCTTCTCCCGACGAGGCAGCTCGGGGGAAGGGAAGGGGCTCACCCATTTTTCCAACACGGTTGGCTGCCAGAAGACGTTTGGCCCAATGAAGGAGCTCCGCTCCTGAAAGGCGTGATGGGCCGGCTCTGGAGAGCGTTCCGGTTCTCGCTCGCAGCCAGAGTAGTCTTCTCTTTCTTCTGCCTCCCAGTCCTCAGGTGCTCGCTTGGGACGGGTCACAGCAGTCGCATAAGGGCCTCGCAGGCCCTCGGCAGGGGTGTACTCCACTTCCTCTCCCTCGCGGAGGCTGTGCTGGTACGAAGGGAGGTAGTCTCTCTTGACAGACCTTCGATTCACATAGAGGTCTCTGCCAGTCAGATAGTCTTGAATAAACCCGTAGCCACGGGGTTTGTCAAACGATAGCACCACTCCCTTTCTCCTTTCCAGGCGGGGTTGGGTGTGTGTATGCTTTTCATGTATGGTCTTGGTCAATTCCTCATACACGATCTTAGTCTTGGTATTCCGCTTGATAGCGGCCTCTCGAATCTCCGCCATCAGGGAAGACCATTTGAACGATGGCTGGAAAAAGTCCCTCCACGAGCCATAGTAGGGCTCGGGTTCTTTCTCCCTGGTGCGGCAGGCGGGTTGCTCCGGTCCCGGAGCGTAGGCCGGTGGAGCCTCCTCTGGCTCTACACCGGTGTCGGTCATCTTTTCAATTACAGGTGCGGACGCCGCAGTAACACTCTGCTCACAATTCAACATGCTCGATCCTTCTGAGGAGAGCGATAGGGTCGCGTCAATTAGAGTAGCCAGCTCCTCCCATTGCACTGGGAGGCCGCCCCCCAGGTGTTCCAGTATATGGAAGGCGGTGTCCATGCTGGCAGACATGCAAATGTCCAGATAAGCCGTGGCGCCTGCCCTTGACCTTCTTCCCGCTTTTTCCTCAGAAAGGCGCCAATTTTTCCCGCCTTTTCGGGATGAAGGTGACGCAGCAGTAAATTCAGCAAGCTCAGCGGCCATCTTTAGGTACAAACGCTGTCTATTCACTGACGGCAAGAAGGAATGTTTAAAGTCCACAAAACCACACTCCAATGCGGCGATTTTCTTCCTCTGTGCAGCGCAATACTGCACAGCGCTTTTTAGAGTTTTTTGGTACACTTTGGGTAGAATTTTCAGTCCACAAAGTCCACTTTAAATAAACAGGCAAATTGTCACTTTGGTCACAGGGCAACGGTATAAGGCACAAAGTTCACGCTTCTTGCACTAGAAAGCGTGCGTATCCTGTTCGTGACGCCAAAAGAGATGTGCAGCGTACTCAAGTTGTGTGTAGTAGGTGTTTCTGGGTGATGTAGTGCAATATACACTAACCTGGTACAGCTGACTCTCTGCAAGGGCAGGTATAGGTAGAAATAGTTCGTGACGCCAGTGCCAAGTAAACGGTGGCACGCCGTTTGCGGAAAGCAGAAATAATTTGAGGAAACGTGGTGTTAAAACAGAACTTCAACTTTAGTAGTTTGCAGGCAGAGACAATATTGGAAACGCAGTTCCTCAGCATACAGTCGATTTTGCAATTCGGTCGATGCAGGCAATTCAGTACAGCAGGGTAATTACAGAGTGTTGAACGCAGGATTTGCAGCAAAGGAGCTTGCACTCTAACTCTGTCTGATCCTGGAATGTAGCAATTCTTCACCAAGGCCCATTAACCTAAGTCTGGCTTGATCTCCTTGATTATGGCTTAAATAAGTACCTCCTCTGTTTCTCTCAGTACCTCTGGCTCCTCTGATCTTTGCCTCAGTCTCTCCTAGCTTCTGAATGGTTCCTCAGGCCCTTAGGCTAAGATGTTCTTGCTTCTGCGTATGGGTATTCAGGAGGGAATCTTCTCCTGAACAGCAGGCTTCAGGCCTGGACTTGTCTCAGACATAGTCTAAACTCCAACTGTAGATTACAGATACTAGACTCCGTCTCCCTTGCACTTCCCTGACTGGGCTTTATATAAACTAGGGCTCCCTAGCTCCCTCTATGGACTAGAAGTAGGAATGACACCCCTAGCAGGCCTGTAAGTGCAAGTTTCAGTGACAGGAAAATACACACATTACATTACATTTTATAAAACTGACATATACCAACTTCCCCATAATTAAGGAGGGACGACAGCACACCAAGTGACCTTTGGTAGTAACGGGTATTACAACTCCCGTATACTACAAATGAACTCATAATTGCAGGTAATTAAAAATTTAGCATAGCCACATAGTTATTCAGTGAAATGTATCTGTACAGCGCCACCTGTTGTTTGCTCTTTTCCTTATCTTTCTGTCCACCTCATTAACATGGATGAGGTGGCCGCACATGCTCAGTTCCGTGCTCTAACTGCCATTAACTGTGACAGTTGCTTAGCTATGCATATCCTTTTTTAAAATTAGAGTGGACTTAAATGGGTTTTTTTCAAAAATAAATATTCTAAATTTTTCAAACCGGCATCGGGATCTGAAAACTTTTGTCGTTGCATGTAATTAAAAATTTTGTATAACCACTGAGTTATTCAATAAAATCTATCTGTATAGCGCCACCTGCTGTTCTTTTCCTCATTCTCTGTCCAACTCACTGAGGTGGTCGCACATGCTCAGTTCCATGCTTTAACTGCCACCAGCTATAATTTTTGTTAGAAGCCGTGAGAGTAACAGGGAGAGAGCTGCAGCAGAAAGGACACAATACCCCCCCCCCACCCCCACCCCGAGCTGTTATCGGGAGAGAGCTGCAGCAGTAAGGACACATCCTCTGAGTTGTGATAGAGAGAGAGAGCTGAAGCAGAAAGGAGATGCTTCCTGAGCTGTGATAGGGAGAGAGCTGCAGAAGAAAGGACATATCTCCTAGGCTGTGATAGAGAGCTACAGCAGAAAGGACACACACCCTGAGCTGTGATAGGGGCAGAGCTGCAGCAGAAAGGACACATCCCCTGAACTGGGATAGGGAGAGAGCTTCAGCAGAAAGTACATATATCCTGAGCTGTGTTAGGCTGGGTTCACACGAGCGGATGCCGTGCGTGGCATCCGCTCCGTGAATGACAGCCAAGACCCGATGCAGACTGCAGAGGCACGGAGGGTTAACATGACTGATAATGCTCCGTGCCTCTCTGTGATCTCTTTACTACGAAATCACAGTGACAACTTTATCTCCCTGTGATTTCGTAGTAAAGAGATCACAGAGAGGCACGGAGCATTATCAGTCATGTTAACCCTCCGTGCCTCTGCAGTCTGCATCGGGTCTTGGCTGTCATTCACGGAGCGGATGCCACGCACGGCATCCGCTCGTGTGAACCCAGCCTTAGGGAGAGAGCTGCTCAGGAAAGGACACACCCATGAGCTGTGATAGGGAGAGACCTGCAGCAGAACAGACACATCTCCTAAGCTGTGATAGGGAGAGAGCTGCAGCAGAAAGGACATGCTTCCTGAGCTGTGAGAGGGAGAAAGCTGCAGCAGAAAGGACACGCCCTTGAGCTCCCGGCTTGAAGTACATTTAGTTGCACAATAAGAGCAATGACTGCGGAGATCTCTGGATCTGGTGAGGTACAGGGCTGGTTGTAGCTTTGTTAGAAAGAGGTTGTAATGTACTATATGATGTCTGATTTTCCTTTTTACACTAATCATGGGATAACCCCTTTTATTTGGGGATCATTGACTGTAGAACAATGGTCCTTGCATGTTGCTACCACTTAATATAATGGACTATGAGGCCAGTAATAGAGGCCGTATGTTACCGTTTTGGTAGTGGGGCATCTGTGTTATGTTAAAGGGATTCTTCGGGAATATAGAAAATGAAAAAACTTAAATATTACTTCATTATAAATATATTACCAAATACCTTTCATTAGTTATAATGGCTTGTTGTGTCTAGGGAGCAATCATTAGGAAAAATAAAATGGCCGCCGTCCTACTAGTACACACAAAACCTGTCCTGATCACACAGGAGGACAGGTTAAAGAGCTGCGCCTCTCTTACTTGTCAGGGATTATGATCCTGAATACAGTTTAATATGATCTTCAACTGAATCTCTGTAGGAATAGAGTTCATTAGGAGACATGAAGTACAGAGAGGATAGTGGGGGTTTAGATAATGAACAGCAGCACTTATATGCAGTCTCCATTACCACAGCCCCACATTACTACAGTCTGTCCTGTCCATCCTCTCTGTACTTCATGTCTTCTCATGAACTCCATTCCTACAGAGATTCAGCTGAAGATCTCATCTGTATTCAGGATCATAATCCCTGACAAGTACAGCAGAGAGGAGGATGAGGCAGCTCTTTAGCTCAGTGCTCTGAAGTAACTCGTCCTGTGATTAGGACAGGTTTTGTGTGTACAAATAGGACGGCGGCCATTTTATTTCTCCTAATGATTGCTCCCCATACAAAATGAACCATTATAATTAATAGGAATATATTTATACTAAACTTTTGTCATGTTCTTAATTCCCGGAGAACCCCTTTAAACTCCCAAATCAGTAAAGGAGTTGTCAAATGGGGTAGTGCACCCTTCATATGTTAGGCCTGGAGGTCACCCTGAGTTAGGGTCCATTAACATGTCCGCATAATTGGTCCTCATCCGTTCCGCAATTCGCGGAATGGGTGCGGACCCATTTGTTTTCAATGGGGCCGCAAAAGATGCGGACAGCACTTCTGTTCCGAGGCCCCTCGGCCACGGACAAGAAAGGGCATTTCTATTATAGTGCCGGCCATGTGCGGTCCGCAAAACACTTGTGGACGTGTGAATGAACCCTTAGGGCTCATTCAGACGGCTGTATGCTATCCGCAAAAATGCGGATCCGTTTTTTTGTGGATTAGATGCTGACCCATTCACTTCTATGGGGCACTTTTCTATTCCACGGTTCCGCAAAACAAATGAAACATGCCCTATACTTGTCCTTGAAAATCAGAACATTGCGCCAATGAAGTCTATGGGTCCGCAAAAATACTGAATGCTATCCGTTATTTAGCGGATCCGCAAAAAAAGGCTAGCATTCAGTATTTTTGCGGACAGCATACGGCTGTCTGAATGAGCCCTAAGGGTCCATTCACACACCCGTGTGTGTTTTGCAGATCCACGGATCTGTGGACCCGCAAAACACGGACAGCGGCAATCTGCGTTCCGCATTTTGCGGACCGCACATTGCCGCCACTAATAGAATAGGACATGTTCTATTTTTTTCGGGATCGGAATTGTGGACCCGGAAGTGCGTATCCGCAGTACCGGATCCGGGCAGCACATCGTGCTGCCCTATAGAAATGAACGGGTCCGCAATTCCGTTCTGCAAAATGCGGAACGAAATTGCCGACGTGTGAATAGACCCTTATGGAGATATCATTCATCTACTAAATGCACAAGGAACATATATGTACAAGCCGTGCTCCACCTGAGAGGGGCAGCTAGTCTAGCCACGGGTGCCACTTATATGCCAGGCTGCACCCTCCATACAGATGTTGTTTCGCCTGATTGTTCTCCATTGCATTTGGCCAGCTGACGTTCTCCAGTCAGACCTTGCCACATGTCCTCCCCTCCTGCACCAGCGTCACCTCATCCTGACAGCCTAATCCTCTTATGAATCAAACCGTCTCCAGTGCTGACTGGATATAATCACAAATTAATATCTTCCTGACCATAGCCATGACCAACACCAGTATTAAAGAGCACCTGTCATCAGCGTCAACCCTATTAAACTGGTCAGGGTTGCAACTGTTTATTAAAATGATAGCTGTTTTGTGAAAATCGGTTGCGCCGTTCCCAAGAACAGAGACTTTTATTCTTGGTGCAAACGAGGGCTTCAGTGCACCCAGGGGCCTGGCCAGCTCTGGAAATTTGAGGTGCACTAAGGGGCTAGACACCACCCCTTGGTGCACTGAAGCCCTTATTTGCATAAATAATAAAAGTATTTTCTTCTCAGGAACGGCGCAACCGATTTTCACAAGACTGGTATAATTTTAATCAGCAGGACTGACCTGTGGGCCAACTCCCCACTCTCTGTCTACTAATAATGCAGTTGCTCTGGAGTGGGGAGTCCTGCATAGGTTGTATAGGATGGGCCACACTCTCGCCAAGGGCCCCATAGAAGCTACAGGGTCTACTTCTATGGTTTGTAAACCCTTGGAATAGTTATAGTCATACTCTGTTGATATGTATTGAACTGCCCTACCTGAAACCTTGTATGACCAAATATTTTCAATCTCTTTCCAGGTGTCTTTCTCATTCCTTATGTCCTGATCGCCATCTTTGGTGGAATTCCGATTTTCTTCCTGGAAATCGCCTTGGGACAGTTTATGAAAGCTGGAAGTATTGCTGTATGGAATATAGCTCCTCTTTTCCAAGGTCAGTCCATCACCTCAAAATTTTTGGCTATGGCTTTGAAGGTAAGATATACTGTTTAGACTGTAGAGAACTTCTGAATTCCATAGGATGCCCTAAAATTGGCCTTGCGTAGCAAGGTTTTTACCGAGGAAACCAATTCATTTGAGCATTTTTGAAGTCTAGGAGGCAACCAAAGTTCTGGGTAAAACTCGTTCTAAATTGGGAAGAACATATGAATTCCCTGTAGCTGTTTTAATAGTAACCCCCTAGTTTTAGTCTAATCAATAGAGAACACCATCTTAGAGTTAGCCCACTCACAATAGTGACACCATCTTCTTGTTAGGTAGAAGATGATGCAATTTTTTAGGGTCTATGAAAGGGTCCTCAACTTAGGGATTATTTTGTATCAATGACCCCCTCAGTATCTGGGTGACCATACCACAGAGGTAGCCCAAGCCAAGTAATAAAGAGAAAGCCCAGAACAGGTCCTACAAACAAGATTATGCGGTAAGGATCATGTCAAGGAGATTGGGCAAACAACCAAATCGTCCTGTCCCAGGAGGTTAGGGGTTTGGTGTTGTTATCCAGCACCAAAAGCAGGTTCCATTTTGAATGCCCCTGCTTTATATTATTTTATTGCTTACACTAAATAGTATTTGGATCCACGGGTGTGTGGCACCAGAAAGGGTTGTCGAACTTCAGATTGATTTTAAAATACCCCACCCAGCAGGACCTATAGGGGAAAGCATACTTACCTGCTCATCAGCACTCAGTTCTTACTCCCTGGGTCTTCAGCTCCCGCATGTACACTTCCATCATGGACTGGGTCAAGTGAGGTGTCCCCCAAGTGGGGAGCAGGTAAGTATGCTTCCCTTGACAGGTCTCGCTAGGTTGAGTGAGGTATTTTAAAAAAAATCTGAAATTGGACAACCCCTTTGGGTTGGCCATACACATAAGAGAATGATTTTATTGTGGCCAATCAGTTGTCCAGGGGATCAAACCTACTAACAATCCCATCGGTAATCTTCTAAATTAAGCCAGCCAAGCCAGATGGTAAGAACTGACTCCCTGGTCCTTGAGAAAAATGGCAAATGACCGTCCAAATTCTGCTGATAATGCCATAGAGAGTCTTGGCTAAAATTTTCCAACTTGGCCGATCACATTTTCTGCAGTCAATATCGTGAAGGTAGTTTCTTCAAATTTTTCAGATGATGATTGTCCAAATTGAACGTCTTGGCTGACGTTTATCACATTTGCATGGGCAGCTTTAGTCCCCATCTTTTTTTCCACCACTGACTGACGAATATGCCATTATACAGCTTCTATACATGAGCGTCCCTTTCATACACATGTTCTATGCCTACACATTTTCAATTCCACTACTCCTGCTCTATTAAGGTGTCTCGTGATCCAAAACTAATGTACCTGCGCTCAGCAAAGCATGTCCATGTCAAGCAGGAATTACATTTCCACCTCGTCGGACAAGGTTGTGTTGTACTAGCCCCCGGCGCTCGGCCATTAATTGAATGTATGACTTCTTCTCATGACCTCTTTGAGGTTACCAGTGTGAAGCTGGTGAGGTTCTCTTCATGTGTCAGACCCGTGACCTGCAGATATTATGACTGCTACATATTCGTATTGAAATGTAACCTTAGATGTCTGACATCAACTTACTTCCAAGTCAGAACAGATGTACCCTTAGAGGAACTGACTGTTCATAGTGTTCATGTACTGTATATTGGGCAAGGGGAGGGGTCGAAAGGGATAGTTGTCAACCGAATGAGCATTTGGCTAATAGCTACTGAATGTGTATGATCAGCTTGAAGCAGGAACGGTTGACCATCTAATGTGTATCGGGTCCTCCAGACTTTATCCCAACGACAGATGTCAAGTGAGAGAAGGATCAGGAAAGTTGGATTTCAACTGCCCAAGCCTTTTGTTCTTGGGGAGATAAGCTAGGGCAGGAGGAGTCTATCAGCAGGTTCCTCTCCCTCTAGCCAAGCAGGCATGTGTAGGAGGGGATCGGGAGTGACATCTGTCTTATCTGTATGGCCAACCTAAGTCCTCCAAGTTCCAAAGTCCTCCAATGATAAAGTGGACTAGTTATCTTAACAGCTGCTTAGCACGATTTCTCTGGATCGACGAGGACAGTACTGTCTTTGTTTGACCTGAGGTAGCCTACTTTTAAACAAAAAATCCGTCCATGACAGATCCGCATAAAACGCGAGTGGGAAAGTAGCCCTAGACCCAACTTTTTAAGGGGGTTCATTCTCCAAACAGCGAGGTAAGAGTACGGTAACTGAGATTGTCCTATAATTTGTACAGGGAAAATGAACAGATTGTAGCCTTGCTCATGCCGCAGTGATCAGCAGAATGCTTGGCCGATGTTCCTAAACTCACTTTTTTTGGGCATAAAACAAACTCAGTGCACAGAGAAAAAGGTTCTTCATTTACGATAGGTGGGTCATGAAGGCCGCTGACTGCCAACGTCACTATGTATTCACAGGTTTGAACATAATCCTGTTCATGGGATTCTATAGTAGAAATCGGTTGTCAACTTGAGAGTTCACAGCAAAACCATCATTCTAAAATATAACTTTTAATAATAATATATAAAATAGTCAATACATCCCTCTAATATAATTTGATAATAAATGATAAAGCGAAAAAGGAAAATAAATCAAAAACTAGGGTCAGGTTGGTGTTAGCAATAGATTAGTAGATGTTAGTAGAACCTACTAAGGGGTTATAGCCCTACTTCTGGCCCTAGTGTAGTGGCCCTGCCTAATTACGGAATAGCCGCCCCGATAGGGGCGATCCCGTTGCTCGTGCCTCCTATTGTCCCTGGTAGGCCCTATCGTGGGGTGATTACCTGTATAATGGGGGACCCTATAGGATGACCTGGGCTAATCTACACACAGAAAATAAATTATTATTGTAAAACATATATATACCCAAGATGGGTGATGAACAACCTAAGTGTCAAGTTGATATAAGAGAAATTAATAAATAATAAGAGTGAAATGTCCAATTGTCCCTACGCGTTTCGCCTGGTTGGTGTCAGGCTCATCAGGGGACATATTTGACAAGGAGTACCTATCACCAAGAAGTCTTACAAATATTAATACATATATATAAATTTCTTTTCTTTTTATTTTTCCTTTAGAGATACACGAACAAATATCCGAATCTAGAATCAGATAGACCAAAAGTTAGGAATAGTAGTGATCAATCAATTCAATGAGATTATCAAACTACTTGTGGGTAGGCCAATAGCTAGAGATAATGAAGTTACTGATCAATCAATTCAATAAGATTATCATAAAACTGATTATTAACAGCAGGTAGTCAGTAAAGGAGTGTGAATAGGAGTTTTCAATAATGATAGTGATAGAAAAAACACCCAAAATATTCACACATCTCACGCTTAACGATATAGCCAGACTGGGATAAACCAAATCATATATCTAGGTATCAAATCCTCAGTCAAACCCAATAAGAACTATGCCTATAAATTATAGCCCCATCACAACATTAGGACATCGTGCCTCTGACAGATGTCAAATAGGACACATAAATACATTTGTCAATTATAGCAACATGATGTTAGCTATATAATCGGCTCAAATGATGGCAGCCGATATGTATCAAGGTTACAAACATAAAGCATCACCAATCGCTATGTGATATCAAGCAGTAGCGGATAGGATCCGCCGATAATACTTGCATGCCCTTATGTGACTTAGATAGATAAGTGGTGGTGTCCGTAGATGTTGATACCAGTATTGACAACGAGGTGACCCAGAGTGGTGGCGTCCGGCAGATGAGCCCGCTCATCTGCCGGACGCCACCACTCTGGGTCACCTCGTTGTCAATACTGGTATCAACATCTACGGACACCACCACTTATCTATCTAAGTCACATAAGGGCATGCAAGTATTATCGGCGGATCCTATCCGCTACTGCTTGATATCACATAGCGATTGGTGATGCTTTATGTTTGTAACCTTGATACATATCGGCTGCCATCATTTGAGCCGATTATATAGCTAACATCATGTTGCTATAATTGACAAATGTATTTATGTGTCCTATTTGACATCTGTCAGAGGCACGATGTCCTAATGTTGTGATGGGGCTATAATTTATAGGCATAGTTCTTATTGGGTTTGACTGAGGATTTGATACCTAGATATATGATTTGGTTTATCCCAGTCTGGCTATATCGTTAAGCGTGAGATGTGTGAATATTTTGGGTGTTTTTTCTATCACTATCATTATTGAAAACTCCTATTCACACTCCTTTACTGACTACCTGCTGTTAATAATCAGTTTTATGATAATCTTATTGAATTGATTGATCAGTAACTTCATTATCTCTAGCTATTGGCCTACCCACAAGTAGTTTGATAATCTCATTGAATTGATTGATCACTACTATTCCTAACTTTTGGTCTATCTGATTCTAGATTCGGATATTTGTTCGTGTATCTCTAAAGGAAAAATAAAAAGAAAAGAAATTTATATATATGTATTAATATTTGTAAGACTTCTTGGTGATAGGTACTCCTTGTCAAATATGTCCCCTGATGAGCCTGACACCAACCAGGCGAAACGCGTAGGGACAATTGGACATTTCACTCTTATTATTTATTAATTTCTCTTATATCAACTTGACACTTAGGTTGTTCATCACCCATCTTGGGTATATATATGTTTTACAATAATAATTTATTTTCTGTGTGTAGATTAGCCCAGGTCTTCCTATAGGGTCCCCCATTATACAGGTAATCACCCCACGATAGGGCCTACCAGGGACAATAGGAGGCACGAGCAACGGGATCGCCCCTATCGGGGCGGCTATTCCGTAATTAGGCAGGGCCACTACACTAGGGCCAGAAGTAGGGCTATAACCCCTTAGTAGGTTCTACTAACATCTACTAATCTATTGCTAACACCAACCTGACCCTAGTTTTTGATTTATTTTCCTTTTTCGCTTTATCATTTATTATCAAATTATATTAGAGGGATGTATTGACTATTTTATATATTATTATTAAAAGTTATATTTTAGAATGATGGTTTTGCTGTGAACTGCCAACGTCACTATGTCAACAGTATATCGGAAAATATGAAAATAATAATACCTGGTTACACAAGGGGTTTCTGTTTAGTGTACACTTCAAAAAATGTCCAGAAGACCCTGTCAAGGGCCCCTGGGCAAAACATGTATGCATCCCCCCTCTCTCCCACTTTTACAGATGAGAAATAATACTAACATAATACTAAAAAATAGAAAATAAGTTGTGTAAAGAATGGCCCATGAATTTGGGGGAAGTGGATGCCTCTAAAAAATAGGGAGTCTAATGCCATTGCTTTTTTGCCCATGCTATATCATAGTGTACCAGAAGGCTGCAAGTAACAGATATCATGATTTATGCTCTACTGGTTAGTTCTCGAAAAGTGGGATGGCACTAAAGGTTATGGGTCATAAAAATGTTTGTGAAATCGATCTGGAGTCAATTCATCAAAAATCTGATTATAATCCCTCCCAAATCACCTATTAGAACCTTCTAATCTGTCCTACTTTAGTTGGAGATCAGAGATCTGCGTGATTGACAAATCTCAAAGTGCTTGTCTTAGGCATCAGGATCAGCCCTACTTGACAGAATACCTGGTTTAAAGGGTAGATCCTGCTGACAGGTGTTCTTTAAGTTCCACCAAATATTAGCCTAAGGCTTGCCTATCTTTGAACATGTCTCTGGATCTGGGGGTTACAAGCATTCAAGCTCATTGTGGCTCGGCAGTGAACATTATTCTAAGAGGGCTCAGTAGGGGTCGAACCCCTAATGTAGGGGCGTACCTTGATGTTTCTGAGCCTAAGAGCATAATGTCTAATGAGTCCCCCCACCTACTCTGTGTCATTTATTATACTGGTGTCTTTTATGGCAAAGAAGCTTCTGGACCCCCTGAGGCACCAAGGTCTAGCTGAGACTGCTAGCTCTGCATGTATCATATATCTTGAGTAAGTTGCAGTCCGCCCTTCCAAGGACCTGGTCCATCTGTTGAGGCTAGACAATATGTTCATGAGGTTCTTAGTAGACATTGTGATCCACGTGTACGAGCCTTCTTCATGGGGACCTCATTCATGTGGCTGTCCACTCTACCAGGACCCCATGAAGACATATGGATCGTGACTTGCTTTCTCTTGTTTTGTAGACTGGTTTTAGGCTTTCATCTTACTACTGTATGTTTCTTCTCCACAGGTATTGGATTTGCATCTGTGGTGATAGTCTTCTTCTGCAACACATATTACATCATGATCTTGACGTGGGGGGTTTATTACCTGGTGAAGTCCTTCACCTCGGTTTTGCCTTGGTCCAATTGTAACAACACATGGAACACGCCAGAGTGCCTAGAGATCTTCAGACATGATGACTGTGACAATGGTACTGTCAACGCAACCTTTGGGAATCTGACCTGTGATGAGTTGTCGGACAGGGTATCTCCGATAACTGAATTTTGGGAGTAAGTAACATTTTTATCAGTTGAAATCATTTGATGAACACTCTACAAAGGGTTTAAGAGTCATAGATGTCATAGACATACAAGGAAGACAGCCATTTTGAGAGTGTTATGGAAATAAAAACAATTGGATACCAAGGGTTTATTATACTGGTATTGTATGGCAGTATTATGGAGGCACCATTTCGCACTATGATGTTGGTAGTCCACCACAAATTAATTGGTTGAATCTTATTTCAGCTCACAAAATGGCTGCCTCTTGATCTTGATAGTTTTAGAAGTACATAAGTTAAAGGAACACTCCAAACAAAAGGCATGACTTAATGATCACCAAAGACAGAAGTCATGTACCGCCCCCTCAGGTCTTGCCCTTGGCATCACACAGTGTATCAGTTTTGTATGGACTGACCCTTTAATTAAGTTAAAGGTAATATTCTGAGAGAAAATACGGGGGGTTTGAAGTTCCCAAGTCCAACCGATCATAACCGATCATCAAAGATTACGTAGACCACTTTTAATAAGCAAGATGTATCCCTATTAATCCATAGTCTCATCTGGCCTGATCATGTATGGTCTTTTTATATACACGTATGGAACTGGATTTTGGAAACCATTCATTTCAGGTTTTATCCTTGCTCCATTAAAGATGTAGGGATTATTTTCATGGTAGTCTACTTTTGGATAACCACCTACCTTTTTCTTGGTGCATTAAAGGGGTATTCCCATCTCAGACATTGATGGCATATTGCTAGGATGATATCAATGTCATAAAGGAGTGGGTCACACCTCCGGGACCTGCCCCTATCTCCAGAACGGGAGCCCAGAAGTAAAGCAGAGTGCACCGCACAAGCGCGACCACTCTTCATTCCCCACTATGAGAGTTCTGAGAACTGTACAAAGGTGGACCACCATGAAGTGGGAACATCTGATCTACTGTTGATACAGACTCCATGGTGTAATGTGATCATGTCATTGGCAAGCACTATCCACCCTGCAAGTGTTACTTAACCCCTCTGCTGCAAGGATAGTCTTGAAAATCTTAGCAGCAAAGAGGTTAATATGCGAGTAGATTGGTGGTTTGCGCGAGAAAGGGAAGGTGCCAGGGGATGCAGGGGCACAGTGGTAGGATTTTGCAGCATGTTTTAAAACGTTTGTCTCAGAAGGTTGCCTACATCTTGTTTTTACTTTAAGCCACTAGATTACCTGAATAAGTAGTATGGCCTGGGTCAAGTGTCAAGATTTTTATTCTCTACGCAACCATGACTATTTTATGACAATGGGAATAGTGATGCCATGGAGATAGCATGTTCTTCAACTTCCCAGGTCAGGCTTGGGCAACTCATGGTTTTCCAGTTGTCATGATGCTACATGTACCAGCATGCACTGCTAGCCAGCAGAAACCAGCTGTGATTTGAAGTCTAGGAGGTCTTTGCATTGTAGTCATTTCAGTCTACAGTAATAACACGCTGCCTAACAATAGGGGGTGCAGATGGACCCTGGTCCAAAGGCCCCTCTGCCATGTTAAAATATGCAACTAATTTAGGTGGCACATGGTACAGGCCTTGCATTGGGGCCCTAGAACTTTAGGTTTAACCTCTGTCTATAAGGGATATTGTTGAAACATATTGCTATAACCTCAATTGGGTGTTCCTCAAAAACTTTTAGAAATTTTTTTTGGAGACAGAAGGTACATAGTAGGTCATAGGATGAGACGTCATTGCTCTGCACTGTGCCCACCAAGTAGGAATAATGTATAATATAGTATTGGGTTGGCAACCCAACCTTCAGGATGTTTAAAAGTAATTTGCACTGGTCAAAATACCAGGGTTCCCGTGATATTTATCCTGGCATGACATCTTACCATGCTGACAAACTTAGAATTGTAGGATGGAATATTAGGGGACTGGGAGAGGCAGCAAAACGTGCCGAGGTATTTCTTGCACTGCAGCAGTATCAGCCTGCAGTGATATGCCTATATCAGAGATACATATGGTTCCCACACTACCCACTTGTTGCACAAATCGTGGGTAGGCTACAGATATCACTCAACACTCTCCACGCATTCTAGGGAGGCGAGTGTTCTTATACACAAATCTTTGCCATTTACATGTCATTCGTCACGTATAGATTCTAAGGGTAGATATGTATGCTTATATTGTACCTGCTACCACCTCTCCTTTATCCTTGTCGCGGTATATATCCCTCCCCCCTATAGTGGAGAAGTACTGAAAGAGGTAATGGCCTATGTTGAGGAACTCCCTATATGTCCCATTTTGATAATTGGCGATTTCAATACTTGCCCGTCCGCAAAGATGGACAGGATGAAGGCGTCGGGTACTGATAGAGATACTGAATTTGCCACAGTACTACGAGAGCTGGATTTGCATGATATCTGGCGAGTGAGAAACCCGGACATACGTAGATTCTTCTGTTTCTCCAGCTCTCACCACTCACTCTCTGGAATAGACCTTGCTATAGGATCCCCGGACATGCTGTCTTTGGTAGTGGAGGCTACCTATCTGCCGAGAGGTCTATCTGACCACTCCCCTATTCACGTAGTTCTTAAATTGAGTGAAAAGAGACCTTGTGGCATTGGGACTCAAACCTTTTTGGTTGCAGCTGGTGGATGGTGGGGAGGGTATTGTGGGAGAGCTTACTAACAATGAGGGGTCGGCAACGGTGGGAGTGGTATGGGATGCTTGTAGGGAGTTTTTCCTTGGATTATACATTCAGCGGATAAGTCGACACAAAATGAGGTACAGAGACACCCTAAAATATCTCCAAGACCTAGGTATGTAAATGGAAAAGAGATATGTTGAATACTCCTCATGTGAGCATGAGACGGCGTTGGTGACGGTGCAGATAGACCTAAAAAAAATCTAATCCATACCGCTGATAAAAGACGCTTCTTTCTCAAGCAAAAATATTTATCAAGTTGGGGAGAGTTCTGGCAGGTTGCTGGCCAGAATTGTTCATGCACAAGATGGTCCATCAAAAATACTGTCCATCAAGAGAGCTGATGGATGTTTGGTTACGGCAGACTCTGATATTCTGGCGGTTTTCTACGTGTTTTACAAAACCCTATATGAATCTAAGTTAACGGTGGGCCCGAAAAATATTGCTGATTATCTTGCTGGGATCTCTACCCCGTGGCTCTCAGCAGAGCGTGCGGCTTATTTAGAGAAACCAATGTCATTAACGGAATTAGAGGTGGCACTTAAATCATTTCCGAACAAAAAAGCTCCCGGATTAGATGGACTACCGGTGGAGTTCTTTAAAAAATATAGCAATCTTTTATTACCTCAGTTGCTGTCGGTGTTCAACAACTCTCTTCAAAAAGGAGAGTTGCCTGCTTCTATGAAGGAGGCAATAATAGTTGAACTGCCAAAGCCCGGGAAAGACCCGACTCTCCCTGATTCGTATAGACCGATCTCCCTGTTAACATCTGATGTTAAGATCTTGGGGAAGGTCCTGGCGAACAGGGTACAAGCCGTAATCTCGACCATTATACATAGTGATCAAGCTGGTTTTATGCCGGATAAATCTACTTCAATTAACCCTCGACGACTGTTTATTAATATCCAGAGGCGGTCGGAATCGGCAGAAGGTCGGGCTATACTATCCCTTGATGCCGCCAAAGCCTTCGATAGTGTTGAATGGTGTTATTTATGGGAGGTGCTGAGAGTCATGGGATTCGAGGATACTTTTATTTCCTGGGTCCAACTATTATACTGTGGTCCCACAGCTAGGATTAGAGGTAACGGTGGTACATCGGAAGCCTTTGAGTTGGGAGGGGTACCCGTCAAGGATGCCCCCTATCCCCTCTCTTATTCGCCATTGCAATTGAGCCACTTGCATGCCTGCTTCGATCATCTAACAGAATTGCGAGGTTCCCAATGGGAGTCAGGGAGGAACGCGTCTCCCTGTATGTGGGGGACGTGGAAGGGTCGTTAGGCCCACTGTTGCCCCTTATACAGGACTTTGGAGACAGGTCCGGTCTTCGTATCAATTGGGACAAGTCCATGCTGTTTCCGCTGGATCCGGTCCCCGCCGGTTTCTCCCCTATGTCCACCCGTCTGCAGGTTGCTCAAAGCTTCAAATATTTGGGAATTGTGATTTCATCGACTATTGGGCACTACGTGAAAAATAATGTGGAGCCACTCCTAAACAGCATGTCTGAACAGATCGGTGCATGGTGTAAACTCCCAATGTCTGAGATAGGTAGAAGTGATCTCCTTAAGATGATACTTATGCCGAAACATATGTATGTCTTACATAACTCTCCGGTCTGGATCCTACAACAGATTTCTTTTAGAATGCAAGGGTTTTTCAGAAGTCTGATTTGGCGCAAAAAAAAAGGGCCAGGATTCGGTGGGATACTTTACAAAGAGGGAAGGATTCAGGGGGTCTCTCTATTCCTAATCCATGGTTATATTTTATTTCCTCTGCCACCGGCAAACCATTATACAGCATAGGGACGAGCGATGGCATAGCGATCGCTCCTCCCCATGCTGCGGAGGAGAATGCTGCATGTAATAGCAGCGGTCTCCTCTGCTAGCGAGCAGGCAATTGCCAGGAGGGAACGCTTCCCTCCCGACAATCGTTTGCCACATCGGGCTGTGTAATGCAGCCTTAAATCAACAGATTGGGTTTGAGGCTCTTCCTAAGTCTTGTCTTAAATGGAGAATTGATAATATGTTTTCTCCGCCTCCTCAGAAGACAGAACACTGGTTCATAGCCTAACACAAATATAGTATCACTTATGTATCTGTTTAGAGATGTGTAATATACCTCCAGAGATGGCTCCAGCTTGAGCTGCTAGTCTTTGCCTAATAAAATTGAAACCATCATGGAGACCTCTCTGGAGCAAATTAACTTATTGAGATCCATAACTATTGGTTCTAACCATGCTGTGGTTCTTTCATTGTACACATTGCCCAGAGAACCCTATAATAGTCTAAGTCAACAAATTAGGCTCTTCTTAGGTCTTGTCTTAAATGTAGAACTGATTATTTGTTTTCTCCTTCTCCTTAGAAGACAGAACACTGGTTCATAGCCTAACACAAATATAGTATTACCTATCTATCTGGTTAGAGTTGTGCAAAATACCCCCAGAGATGCCTTCATCTTGGCCTGCTAGTCTTTTGCTCAATAAAATTGGAACCATCATGGAGAGCTCTCTGAAGCAAATTACCAAATTTAGATCCATAACTATTGGTTCTAACCACACTATGGTTTCTTTCATTGTACATGGTGCTTTTTAATGCCCATGTATGCCCAAAGAACCCCATAATAGTCTAAGTCAACACATTGGGTTTTAGGTTCTTCTTAGTTCTTGTCTTAAACTTAGAACTGATTATATGTTTTCTCCTTCGCCTCAGAAGACAGAACACTGGTTCATGGCCTAACACAAATAGAGTTTCATTTATAGGGCTCTAATTTGTATCACCACGGACCATAGCGCAATTCTATGACAGAATGCATAACGGAATGCCTTTAGAGGCATTCCGCTATTCATTCCGTCATAATAGAAGTCTATGGGCTTCAATACGGATCTGTCCCGCTTCTGTTATGCATCTCTATTTGTGGCTCCTGTTTGGTAGCATGATATCATTTTTACACAAGTGCTTTAAGTTCATCTAAGGTCTCGAGTGTTGGTTCCAAACCTTCATCAACAGTAGTAGTGTTGAGGCTAATACAGCATGCTTGTACTTGAAGTACCCAAACAACTGGTAAATCTCCAATTGCCTAAGCCTGATTTAATATGTAGAGTATTTTTTTAATGTTCTTCTTTTCGGGTTATGTATATCACATTTAATATTTTTTTTCTAATTTTGTGTTGTTGTTAGTCTTTTTGGGTACATCGTCAGTATAATTGCAGTTTCCCGATGTCATGTAGTACTTCACTTCCTGTACTTTTGGATGTTTTCTTGCTATGATGTTTTCTTGCAGTGCTGCGAGCGAGTGGTGATAGGGGAAGTGCGCCCATGCACTGCGCCCCAGCAAACCCAGGACAGGAGCGGATCAAATGGCCTCTCGCTGGCAGCTGCAGGGTGGGATGGTCTTGTTAACATGATTCTGAAACGTGAGCTTGAAAACAGCCTATCCCATTTTTTGATTATTACTATTATTATTTAATTACTCTGTGTATCTTCCCTCCCCCTTTTTCTTGATGTGTGGTTTCTTGGTGATGTTCTTTTCTGGTGACCTGAGGAAGTTCTCCCTAGATACTACCCCAAGTTAAAAATATAGCCAAAAAACTAGTTAACCAAATTCCGATCTGAGTCCTCTTTCTATAGAGACATACATTACGTGGCATAAAAATTTTTTTTTTTTAATTTTGTAAAAAAAAAAAGTCTTAAAAAGCCCCCCAAACTACTTAACAAAAAGGCTTGTAAATTACATTTCTATATAATTTTTTTTTAAATAATTGGCCAACAGTTTACAATTGCTTAGCAGGAAAGGAGTGCAGTGGTGTTGCCGAAACTTTTCCGCCATGGACATACCCCTTTTCGAAGACCCAACCCCTTTCCTATGTAGTCACGCCCCCCTTCAGAGCACATATTGGTGCTGGGAGTACAATATCCTGGTACCACATACAGTTAGCTCTCATGCAGGGCTGTTTTCCAGGAGAAAGCAGCCCTCCATTAGCCGTGTGGGAGATTTGCCATTGCTTTGGGTAGCCTGGAAGGTCCCCCCTGTTCCGACACACCACACCGGCACTGATCAGCTTTTGGAGAGGCTGTGGCACTCTGGCTTCCACACAACTTACCAAGAACAGCGCTGTACATTTAAGAGTGGCCGTACTTGGTATTGCAATCCAGGTCCATTCACTTGAGTGGGACTGAGCCGCTCCTAGACCATGTGACCGGTGAACGTGACATCACATAGGCTAGGTAGACTCGGTGGGTGCTGCAGCCTCTTCAAACAGATGATCGTGGGGTTGACGGGAGTAAGACCCCCAACAGATCATATATTGATGGCCTATCCTGAGGATAGGTCATCAAGGTTAAACTTATGGAATACCCCTTTAATATATATTTATAAAAGGTGTTAAAAAGGAATATAATATGTTGGGCTATTTTGATAAGCAGAGAAATGTAGGCCTCAAACTTCTGTTGCCCATAGCAACCAATCACAGCTCGCCTTTCATTTCCTTAACAGCTCTGACAAAATGAAAGCTGCGCTGTGATTGGTTGCTATGGGCAACAAAGAATGATGTTCTCTTAAGCAATTTAAATAAATCTGTGGACTTCCTAGGAGCCTTAGGTAGCCACAAGAACCCAACTAGTTAGAATACTATGGGGGAGATTTATCAAAGCTTGTTGTCCATTGGGACCAATGAGAATGCTGCTTTTATTTTCCAAAGGGTCTTTGAAGAACTGAGAGCTTGAATCTGATTGGTTGCTAGGGGCAACTGCTTCACTGCTCTCTCATACTAGTGTTGATAACACTGGGCCCTTCTGTAAAATATTCTCCATTTCTTAACTTTCTGCAAGTGTAACTTGAAGGGGTTGTCCAGGCTGCCTTCTTCTAAAAACAGCACCACCCCTGTTCACAGGTTGTGTGCGGCATCGCAGCCGGAGCTGAGTTGTAATACCAAACACAACCCATGGACAGGGGTGGTGCTGTTTTTAGTAGAAAGCAGCCATGTTTTTCTAACCCCGGACAGCTCCTTTAAAGGGCATGTGTTAGGAGATTTGAAGCCTCTAGGAGCAAAAAGGCGTGTTGCCATTGCTCAGCTCTCTCTGCAACAGCTGCGACCTCGGCACTTATATAGGGCCAGGCAGAGAAAAACATCATAACACCTGGCCCTGTCAATCAAAGTGGAGAGATTGTGGCAGTTGCAGAGAGAGCAGAACCTCTACGTGTAATGGTAACGCCCCCGTTGCTCCTAGAGGCTCATTTGCATATAATAAAACATCATTTTTCTCAGCAATGCGGGCACATATGAACATGGGACCAGTAAAGATGCCTTCAGCTGCCAAGGGCACATGCAACAGGTCAGCCAGTGTCATTGGTACAAAACTGCTGACAGATGCCCTTTAAAAAAAAGTTTAAGATTATTTTTTTCCAGAAACAGCGCCACTCCCGTGTGTAGGCTGTGTCTGGTATTGCAACTCAGCCTGTTTTACTTCAGTAGGAAAGAGTTGCAGTAGCAGACACAACCCATGGGGCTTTTTCTTTAAAAAAAATAAAAATAAAAAGGCCTTTTTCCCCAAATCCTGGATATATGCTTATCATACACATTAGATAAAAGCGTGCTGAACCCCACAATTTGGGTGAGGCTTGACGACCATCTAATATGTCCCAACTCTCCTATGACAGCAGACACCAGGGGAGAAAAGGATCCGGCTGTTGGATTTCAACTGGAGATAAGCCGCCCCCAGGGGCGTCCATTTATCACCATGCTACAATGGGACAGGAGATGTTGGCATGTACTGGTATTTACAAATCTTCACGCCAATTTGTAAATTGGCTTCTGGGTTTTGTTAAAGGGCCTGCTTTTTTGCCCCAAGAAACAGCGCCACTCTTGTCTGCGGGCTATGCCTGGAATTGCAGCTCAGCTCCATTTAACTGATTGGAGCTGAGCTGCAATACCAGACACAGTCCATGCTCCCGAGTGGCGCTATTTCCAGAAAATCGTCCTATATAAAATGTAACAAAACACTGCACATACATTTAGGACATTTTCACTGACCTACTATGCAATGGTTAAAACATTTTTACTCCCCTGCACACGATATTGCACGTTTTATTGGAGAGGCGCAGACAATTACGACCTTATGACATCATTGGGGTCGGGAGGCTGGTTTTTATAAAGGAAGGCCTCTGTAAAGAGCTGCAGACACTTCAGCAATGCGTTACCAGTCTAAGCAAAGGCCCATTGAACTCAATGGCAGCTTGCCTAGAATGTTGTGTCAGATTTCCAGTAACAGAAATCTCTGAGCAGTGCCAAAGGGGTGTGAGCCCTTTGATTCCGGATCTCTCACCTAGTGCCCCATAAGTCTAGAAAGCAATGAGAGGGCTAACCCCACACCAGGACCGGAACAGGACACGCCTAATTTTACATATAGAATTTAGTCAATGTAGACACCTTCAAAAATGCCCACTAGGCCCAATAATTCTAGCCTCAATGTTTCCTGTCTGTCCCGTCTCCTTCTTTTTCACCTCACCCATCTTACTTGAGCAAGGAGTCCATTAAGGACCAACATACAGATGTGTCCTGCCCCCTGTCCTAGAAACGTGGATGCTCACTGCAATCATTCTTCCAGGAACAAAGTGCTGAGAATTTCCAGTGGTCTGGATGATGTCGGTTCCATCAACTGGGAGCTTCTTCTGTGTCTGCTGGGCTGCTGGACGCTGGTCTACTTCTGTGTCTGGAAGGGAGTGAAGTCTACAGGAAAGGTAAGAGTTGTCGTCGGTTCCTGCCCCTTATTGGGAAGGTACCCTTTAATGAACCCGGATTTCATCTCCGTAGCTCAGGTTAAAAAAATATGACAAGATCTGATTGGTTGTTGTGAGGTCCAACGTCCTGTCAGAGCTGTCAGAACACGGAAGAGTAAGTGTTGTCATGTGGGGAAACTTTTTTGCCATATGGCTTCCTAAATTATTGAATGGCTAAACCAAGACAACTGACTGGCTGACAACCCTACAGTGGTTGCCGTATTAGTTGTCCCTCAGCAAGAGGACATATTCATCAGTGAAAGTGAAGGACCAAGGGCGTACACACCTTGGTGGCCAGTCATGCCACTGCTTTGGAGCACATGGTCCTGGTTGACCTCATCACCTTTGCTTTTGGGTCCCAAGAATGTAAGTTGGACTCCCCTTCTCTAAAGGTGATGCATTGTCAGCAAGCCATGGGGTGAGGAATCGAAAATGGGTTGCGTGACAAGACCTGGCACCATGATGAAGCCTATTTTGATGTCTGCTGTGGTGCCACCTCTCCTTCCGTGTATGTATGTCACCTCCCAAATAAATAGTTTCAGAGGAAAACTCATCTGAGCTTGTTTTAAAGGGATTTTCAATTTTTTTTTAAATTATTTGCCACCCAGACAGTAGTACCTATGGAGAGATCCAAACTCTTCTGCTGCATTCTGGCTCTTCCATTGTCTTCATTTGCCTTCTGGATCCAGTCTGTAAACCTCCAGTGTACCGCTGAAGCCAATGACTGGCCTATGCAGCACATGATCCATTTGTGGACATGTCACCGCTGAGGCCAGTCATTGACTGTAGCGGCACACGTGACCACGTCCATCTAGAAATTTACAGATGGAACCAGAAGGCCAAGGAGCCAGAACGTAGCAGGAGAGTATGAATTGCTACTGTCTAAAAATAAATAAATCTGAACAACCCCTTTAAATGCCATGAAAATAGAGAGTTTAGGAGCAAATCTTTTGGTGGCCTATTGGCATTATGCCAGTGTCCATGCCCGGTTTCCAGCTGCCAGAAAGGATTATACCATAATACGCACTGGAGTAACCTGCTGGATTGTAAATTCTCTTTGCTGCCATTATTAGTCTGTAACTTTCCACCAGCAAGCCAGGGTGGGCTAGGGGGCGTGCCACTGCTTCGAACAAGACAGTGACGGAGCATGGTATTGGACAGAGGCGATTCTTTGTATAGGATGCAGATGACTGGGAGCAGGATGAAAAGCTGACCCCCTCACCTCGTCCTAGCTAAAGATGGAAAAAATACAAAAAAGTGTCGCCTAAGCGTGCACACAAAACACACACAGCTGATTTACGTGCTCGTCCTTTTCGCAGCGTGGGCTATTTTTGCCTTGTTTAGCACAGGAGGAATGTTCATCTGCAGTATTAAATAGCAGGTTTACACCAGGGTGACTCGCGGGCCCTGCGGTTCTTGTTTCAGTCAATACTGTTGGCACCATACCACCACCCTGGCAGTTCCTAATAGCAGGCTATTGACACAAACATATACTGCGCAGAGCTGAGGAATTAACCCATGCATGATAAATAAAATAAAATAAAAAATGATGACATAAAAATATAAAAAATTCCGCTCTTCCATCTGATAACTCAGGAGTGGAGCCACAAACCTGCTAAACAAAGGACGGGCCTTTTTCTCAGGGCCTTTTGTTGTTCATGGCTCTTCATAATTGACTGCATTGTTAGCACTGGCAGGCAGCATGTCAGGGGTTACCAGTGAGCATGCCCTGTCTGTGGACTGCACTGTGTAAATCAAGATGAATGGAATTTTCCACTCCCTGGTGTACAGAAAAATCTTGGAATTGCACTTCCCTTATCATCCTTGCTATGTAGGTGCATGGAATCGGTTGGATACGTTCCAAACTGAAATCCTTCATTTATAGCTTGGCTGATGATAATAATTGGTAATATTTTCTATCGGGATATCTACAAATCTGATTTTATTGGGGGTGAACTTAAGTTTTTGCACAACCTGAAGCCCCTGGGACCCAAGGCCCTATCTCTAACGGGCCACCACCTACATTGCACCATGGATAGTCCTAACATCTTCTTGTGTGGAGACATCGCTCCTCTGAAGCTCCTGATGTCACGTCTCGCATAAACGGCATCTAGATGTGGAGGTAAAGGGGCGCTACTGTCTCTTTAAGTCCGTGAAGGAGGTAGACGGGCCCAAGAATTGCTCAGCAACGGTCAAACAATGAGCAGGAATGAATGAGACCGTAAAGAAGAAGAATGTGTTTGCCCTTGAATTATCACTGTTGGCCTCTACTGATCCAGTCATCCGTCCCTTCCCTCTCAGAGAGACTTTGGTGGTGGCACAGAGCATGTCCTGGGACCAGCAGGTGGTTCGAATAGGGATTCCAGTGTAAATCTCTAGCCTAATCCAAAGATTTTGCAATGGAGCTAACGAATAGCTGAGACTGACCGAGATTTCAATAGTAGAGAAAGCAATGTGTACCCAGATCTGTCGTGGAAAATTCCTTCCATCAAGAAAGCAGCACTAGATCTTGAAGACTTACAGCGGCCAGAGATAGTTTAAGTTGTCCCTCAAAAACATATACTAGGCTACTTGGAGTTAACAAGTAATATAAAAAATATATCTGGTGCCTCATGTTGGACTGCAGTATCATGGGCAGCCAAGGGTATAGCTATAAGGGGTGCAGTTTCACCCACACCTTGGCACCTGAGGAGAGCTAAAGGCCCATCTGGCTCATGAGAAGATGCTATTATTATTATAAATGGCACATGGTCAGGTTAAAAAAAATTGCATTGAGGCTCAAGAGCTCCAAGTTATGCTCATCCAGCAGAAGAAATTTGTTTTCAGGCCTCCATTTTACAACTTTGCAGAACATGTCCCTTTATATTACACCAAACATCAATAGATACTAGCCATTTGATGAGAGCCAGCTCTAGATGGAGTATTAGAATGCTCCTTTGACAATAAGCTGATCACAATGTTCTCCAGCTCAGATGCCCAGTGATCAGCTGTAATCTATGGGTAAACCAGGCAGAATGTGCTCATTTTCCCTGCAGCACCACCAGAAGGAGAAATTAAGCATTACACAGTGCTCAACAGGTCAGTTCCCCTGACCGAGAGCCACTTTGTCACTTCTCTTCTCACCACCCAAGAGATGAGAACATGGAACAGGGCTCTCCACTCGTCCGATCTAACACAAAAAATTTCAAGACAAGTCGTGATATTTTAGTTTCTCATCATGGTACTTGTCATGGCTTGGACCTTTTAACACATATTTGAGATGTGTGGGTTAAGCTGAGGGAATATGACCTTGGCTTATGATATGGAAAAGTTGGATTTATCAATGAAAGCCATGACTGGACAAGAATGACGGATCTGATGACCTCAATGTTATCACCCTTCACAATTCTCAAAGACTCTTTGTTGCCGTACTGCTTATTCAGCGCCTACAATGTCCTGCCAGTAGAAAAAGTCACATGCTTGGGACTCATGCACCAACTAAGAAGGTGGGTTGTATCTCCCACTTACAAACACATGGGGTCATTTTTGAAACTGGTGTAAAGTAGAACTGGCTTAGTTTCTCATAGCAGCCAATCAGATTCCACCTTTCATTTTCAAAAGGAGCTTTCAAAAATGAAAGGTGGAATCTGATTTGTTGCTCTGGGCAACTAAGCCAGTTTTACTTTACACCAGTTTGATAAATTACCCCAACAGTGCTTATGTAGAGAGCAAACTGAACTGTTTAAGCAAGAGGGTGCAGAACTTGTCCTGTAGTCATGAAAGGATATGGAGGAGAAAACAAGAACCAGGTTCTTTTGTCCTGGGTGGCAAATCCCGGCACCACAATGGGAGGCCAAGTTTGACCAGTGATATGAAGCCCCTCTTTTTTTTATGCCACCCGCCTCAGAGGTAGAAAAGGACAATGTGGTTGGAAAGCTTCTTCATTGTACACTTGGAAGGTGACCACTAACCAGGGTTGGACTGTCCCACCAGATTACCAGAGTATCCTCCGGTGGGCCTAAGCTCTGACCTTTAATAAAACAGGGACCTTAAAGTCCTATATACACAGAGGGAGGGTGGGCCCTCAGAATAATTTCCTCTGGTGGGCCCAAGTGACTTCAGTCTAAAACTGCCACTGATTAAAATCTCCCAACCACATTTACCAACAGGTCTGAATCATGGGGTCAATAGGATAAATTGCAGCATTTCTGAGGAAATATACATGGACAATATCAAGCCACGTGTCTGGCATTGGCTCCAGAAGGCATCATGTGTCCAGATTAGGATATAGACATCAAGGACAAGAACTTTACCCTCTGTAAATCATCTTCTAAAGGTTCCTAATTACTGTAGGCAATTTACAAGTAATTAAAATCTATAAATGAGATTGTTCTCCAGACTCGTTGACACTGATGCTCAAGTTGTATCCTCTGATGGGAGAGAAGATCTTGTAATGAATTGTTCTTCCTCAATTCACTAATGGTCTCCTAATAAGGACATTTCAATTTTTAACAAGCTTCTCTTTTGCACTTCTTATAAGCCAACTGGTCACAGTACCATCTAAGTGACCTGATATTCCACTCAACTCACGTTTTCCACCTCATGAATACTTGTAGCTCCTTATTTTCTCATGCCGTTGTCAATGGGCATCTTGACGAATTCCACCTAGGCTAATTATTAATGAACTGAGATGTAATTATCCACCATTTTGAAGGATGGTCTTGATTAGTCAGTGACTTTTGTGTGGAACATCTTAGGGGTTGGTGATTTACTAGATGTTTTAAATCATTAGTAAATTGGCTATACTATTACATTCATGGGCTTTCAGGTGGTTGTTCACCCCTGGTGGCCTTTTCAGGCAGAATCCCCCAGCCTGCAGTAGCCACGTGTCCCACATTAAAACAGATGTTGACAACAGGAGACCCAAGGAAGTTAAGGAGCTGGAACCCAGCAACAAGACCAGATAAATATGATTTCCTCTACAGATCTGGCAACATTAGGGTCTGTCCAAAAGGCCATTAGGGGTGAACAACCCCTTTAAGGCTGCAGAGATCAGATGTATTCCAAAATAGATCATTATTATCATTAATCTAACATAAGTAGATACCAGCATTATAAATGGCACGTGGTAGGTGAGGGTCCCAGTTACACGTTTTGGGTTAGGGTCCAGGAGCTTCAAAGCTCTTCACACTTCAACCCACTGAACTATTCTCTCCTTTGGACTGTAAATCTGTTGCTGGGACGCCCATCAATCAGTAATGGAGTCTGTAATGGTTACAAGTAGGGATGAGCGAATTTCATGTTATGAAATTCGTTTGCGCTTCGTTTGGTGGTAAAAGCAAAATTGTGTTATGGATTCCGTTACCACGGACCATAACACAATTCTATGACTGAATACATGACGGAATGCCTTTAGAGGCATTCCGTTATTCATTCCATCATAATAGAAGTCTATGGGCTGCATAGCAGATCCGTCCCGTTTCCGTTTTCCAGAGAGGACTCCGCTTCATAACGGAAACGGGACGGATCCGTTATGCAGGCCATATACTTCTATTATGACGGAATGAATAACGGAATGCCTCTAAAGGCATTCCGTCATAGAATTGCATTATGGTCCGTGGTAACGGAATCCATAACGCAATTCTGCTTTTACCACCAAACGAAGCGTGAACGAATTTTCATAACATGAAATTCGCTCATCGTTAGTTACAAGTGTTGAACTGTCCTGCAGCGCCCCCACAGGGAAAATAAAGCATTACACAGATCCTCTTGAAATCAATGGTCTGTCCATGTAATGAATGAACGTGTCAAGTCCTCTGCACAGGTTTTGAAGGAAGGACCCGCGCCATTAATTCTCTAATATGGTAATGAAAAATGCGTCTTCTAAGGAAGATGACAAAGGAAAAATGATGAAACATGGCCGATACAATGTCTGTAACTAGCTCATGATTAAACTGCATTACTGGCCATTATGTCACCAGGATTAGAACTGGATGAATGTCCGTAACTCAGGAAGATTTCCGTCTTATGCCGAGTGGTGTTTTATCCTTCCGAGGCCGCCGCCTCATGTCATCAGCGGTATTATATTGTAACCAGACTACAGGCAGCTGAATGAGATTGGCCATCTAATACCTCATCTTGACAGACTGGCCATTTAGTAGACAGCCTCCATTCAGCTCCGAGGAGTGACCTTCCTCTGAATGAGACTGCTTCCCCTGATCCATTGTGACAGAAGATTATCACTTACTGCGTAGCGCGGTCTCCAGCTATGTGACAGGCCGTAAATACGAATTATGTCCTCTTTAAAAGTGTCCTTCTCAAATGAGTCCTCCTTAAAGGGGCTGTCCAATAATAAAAAAGATTAAAATCAGACATCATATGGATCCAGAGATCTTCTCATTCAATTGCTCTGCTAGATTTATTTAAAGAAGGCAGTTCACGGGGGCTTGGCCATTCTCTTGGGGTGTGACCTTTCTGCTATAGCTCTCTCCCTATCACAGCTTATGGGGTTTGGCCTTTTTGCTGCAGCTCTCTCCTTATCACAGCTTAGTTGGCGTATCCTTTCTACTATAGCTCTCTCCCTATCACAACTCAGGGGCATGTCCTTTCTTCTACAGCTGATTCCCTACCACAGCTTAGGGGGCATGTCCTTTCTTCTACAGCTCTTTCCCTATCACAGCTCCGGGGGCATGTCCTTTCTGCTGAAGCTCTCTCACTATCACAGCTACAGGGTGTGACATTTCTGCTGCATCTCTCTCCCTATCACAGTCCAGGACGTGTGCCTTTCTGCTGCAGTTCTGTCCTTATCACAGCTCAGGAGGTGTGTCCTTTCTGCTGCAGCTCTTTCCCTATCACAGCTCAGGAGGTGTGCCTTTCTGCTGCAGCTCTCTCCCTATCACAGCTCAGCAAGTGTGTCCTTTCTGCTACAGGCCTCTCCCTATTACAGCTTAGGGGTGTGTCTTCTTTGACCTAGCTATCTCTATCACAGCTCAGGGGGCGTGTCTTTTCTGCTACAGCTCTCACTCTACAACAGCTCAGGACTGGAGGCGTGTCCTTTCTTCTGCAGCTCTCTCCCCCCATAACAGCTCAGAGGGCTTGTCCTTTCTACTGCAGATCTCTCCCTGTAACTGTCACAGCTTTCTAACAGTAGATACGGCTGGCGGGAGTTGAAGGACGGAACTGAGCATGTGCGACCACCTCAGTAAGTGGACGTTCACGTTTCTATACAGATTAAACACCAGAGGGGGCGCCATTATGATGACGTTTTTGAGCATTTTTGTTCCAAAAGTAACTTGTTTTTCGCTGTGAAGTATATATAAAAAAAAACAAAAAACATTTAATGGTGGCACAACCCTTTTAAAGGCGTCCCATACCAATCCACATCTATACACATCATACATATATCTAGGACTAGTTTTATATGTAATGACCCCCAGACATCGATGCTCATATGAATTCCAGTCTGAATGGACAGGGCCCGATGTGGGTTGTGGGCGCTGAGTAAAGGGCAGCAGCTGCGTCATGTGATCACGGTCTTGTCTGAAGGATCTCTATGGGGAACCACTGACTCACAGCCAGGCGCTACATACGGTAACACTGATTTTAGTAAGACATGGTTGAAGAATCCTTAAAGGGCTACTAACCCTAAAAATCGACCTTCTCAGCACTTACTGGAAGCGGGTCACTCAGTCAGCAGGAACAGTCGGATGGCGCCAGGTGCAATACCTTCTATAATGTGCAAATAATACCGTCATATGGTGCTAAGGGTGAATTCACATCACCGTTTTGTTTTCCGTTCTTCTGATCCGTCAGAAGAACAGAAACTTAAAAAAAAAAAAAAACATCCGCTATTTTGAGCATCAGTTGTGATCAGTTTGCATCCTTTTTTATCAGTTCCGTTAGGCTTCGTTCACATCACACAGAGCAGCCTGCCGGATCCTCTACTTCACCGCCCAGTCCCCATTGAGGTCCGACTATAAGCCGCCTAAGGCTTCGTTCACATCACCGTTCAGCCTTTCCGCCCGAACGGAAAAGGCACATAACTGACGCCAAACTGAGTCAAACGGAGCCCTTAGGACCCCATAGACTATAATGGGGTCCGTTATGTTTCCGCTCAGAAGATGATTTTGAAGCGGAGACAAAAGTCCTGCATGCACAACTTTTGTCTCCGCTTAAAAAATCATCCTCTGAGCGGAAACATAACGGACCCCATTATAGTCTGTGGGGTCCTAAGGGCTCCGTTTGACTCAGTTTGGCGTCCGTTATGTGCCTTTTCCGTCCTTTCCGTTCTTCTGCTCCTAAACGGAGCAGGAGAACGGAAAGGCTGAACGGTGATGTGAACGGAAGTGACTCAAACTGATCATAACTGATTCTCAAAATAACGGATCCGTTTTGTTTTTCTTCTGAAGGATCAGAAGAACGCAAAACAAAACGGTGGTGTGAATGCACCCCAAGGCTGAGTTCACACTTCAGTTATTTGGTCAGTCAGAACTGAGATGTGAATGAGGCCTTAGATGGGAGAAAAGTCCTGCGAGGAGTACCGTGCCTTCTGTCTAAAATAACGGATCCCTGACGGAACTTACAAAAACTGATCTCATGCTGATGCTCAAAATAATGGATCCTTTTTTTTTTTTTCTGTTCTTCTGCGCAGAAGAACGGAAAACAAAACGGTAACATGAATGCACCCTTAGGTGCCCAGGCCGTCAGGGTGAGTGGTGACCGCGCAGGCAGACCCTGACTTCATCATGGGTTATTATTAGAGATGAGCGAAGTTTAGAATTTTTTTTGAAAAAGTTTGACAAGAAATTCGATTCATTTGTCACAAATCACTATGTTAAAACCCCATTCAGCCCATCCATCAATGGGACCGTTTTTACTTAGACAGAAGTGCCACCATCTAACGGCCGATAAGAACGGCAATACCCTAGTGCAATATGGCCTTTTGGTTTTTTTCCTGAGTAGAAAAGACCTGCGCTGAGAGTGATGACGTCACTGCACAGTCCACTTCTTTCTTGATTGGAAAAGACCTGCACTGAGAGTGATGACGTCACTGCGCAGTCCGCTCCTCTCTTGAGTGGAAAAGACCTGCGCTGAGCGTGATGACGTCACTCCACAGTCCGCTCCTCTCTTGAGTGGAAAAGACCTGCGCTGAGCGTGATGACGTCACTGCGCAGTCCGCTCCTCTGTTGAGTGGAAAAGGCCTGCGCTGAGCGCGATGACATCACTGCGCAGTCCGCTCCTCTCTTGAGTGGAAAAGGCCTGCGTTGAGCGCGATGACATCACTGCGCAGTCCGCTCCTCTCTTGAGTGGAAAAGGCCTGCGTTGAGCGCGATGACGTCACCGGGAAGTCCGCTCCTCTCTTGAGAGGAAAAGGCCTGCGTTGAGCGCAATGACGTCACCGGGAAGTCCGCTCCTCTCTTGAGTGGAAAAGACCTGCGCTGAGCGCAATGACGTCACCGTGCAGTCCGCTCCTCTGTCGAGTGGAAAAGGCCTGCGCTGAGCGCGATGACGTCACCGGGAAGTCCGCTCCTCTCTTGAGTGGAAAAGGTCTGCGCTGAGCGCGATGACGTCACTGGGAAGTCCTCTCGAGTGGAAAAGACGTGCGCTGAGCGTGATGACGTCACTGCGCAGTCCGCTCCTCTCTTGAGTGGAAAAGGCCTGCATTGAGCACGATGACGTCACCGGGAAGTCCGCTCCTCTCTTGAGTGGAAAAGGCCTGCGCTGAGCGCGATGACGTCACTGGGAAGTCCGCTTCTCTCTTGAGTGGAAAAGACCTGCGCTGAGCGTGATGACGTCACCGGGAAGTCTGCTTCTCTCTTGAGTGGAAAAGGCCTGCGTTGAGCACGATGACGTCACCGGGAAGTCCGCTCCTCTCTTGAGTGGAAAAGGCCTGCGTTGAGCGCAATGACGTCACCGTGCAGTCCGCTCCTCTCTTGAGTCAAAAAGGCCTGCGCTGAGCACGATGACGTCACCACGCTCAGTGCAGGTCTTTTCCACTCACGAGAGGAGCGGACTGCATGGTGAGTTTTTTTTTCCTGCTCTTTCTAAGACCACTCCAGCCGCCATTTTAGGAAAAATTACCACGGAACGCGAGGAAATTCGGCTTCGAAACTTTCCTAAAATCCGGACCGAGTTCCACTTGACTAGTTATTATAAATCTTATATATGCCGTGTATATACAGCAGATATGTGACTATGTATCTTCACCCTTGTGTTCTCTGTTCCTACAGATTGTCTACTTCACGGCCACGTTCCCGTACGTCGTCTTGCTCATCCTCCTTGTTCGCGGTGCCATGCTGCCAGGTGCTACCGAGGGCATCATATACTACCTTAAGCCCGACTGGTCTAAGCTTGGCTCTGCCCAGGTAAAATGAAGGGAGAACTGAGCTCTATGGTTTACACATTTCCTAGCAGAGTTCCTCCATAATGCGGCTGCTGCCGCCGACAAAGAGCTTTTATCCGGTCTCCGGGGGAAGAGTCTTCATCTTGGCAGCACCGTGAAGTTTTATGTCTGTGCAGAATCTCATCATCAACAGATTCTTCTAAATCATTAAGAATCTGTGGTTAAAACAAAATGCCTTTGGTTTAAATGTTCACCCTGCGGCCATTAGTTTGGCTCACTGAGCAGGAACATATATGGACCCGTCTCCTGCGGAAGAACAGTCATTACAGGTTCGAGACCTTAAGATGCTTCCTCTAATATGGTTTAAAGGGGTATTCTCGTCTGGGACCTGCTCCCTCGAAGGGAAAGAGAGCACACTGCGCATGCGACCGATATGGGACTGCTGGAAATAGCCGAGCCATCGCTTGCCTATTTTCGGAAGGTGAATGGAGGGTGACCACGCATGCGCGGCTGTTCTCTGTTCACTTCGGTGAGACCCAAACCCATAGGACATTAATGGCATAGCCTAGCGATAGGCCATCAATGTCCCGGGTGGGAATACCCCTTTAAATCAGTATTCCCCAACCTGGGGCTCTCCGGCTGTCGCAGAACTACAGCGCAGGTTGGGGGATACTGACTGAAGGCGAACCTGTTAGCTCTCCTGACATGTCCTAAATATTCTGGTAGAGGAAAAAATACTTGCCTTCCCTATGAAATGTCAATCACGGAGCGTCTGTTCTTCTGTTATTCCTCCTTGAACTTTATGACCACAGTACATTGATAATTGGGATTTATCATTTAACGGGTTGAGTCGCCATACGCTTTGACACAATCCAACCAGCTCAGAAGCAGGCGAGGTAAGTAAGCCCAGCTGTTGCGGAACTATAACTCCCAGCATGCTCCATTCACTGTTATGGGGGGCTATGAGAACATCCAAGCAAGTATTCCTGCTGGGAGTTGTAGTTTTTACAAACAGCTGGAAAGCCGGAGGATACTGATCCCAAGAGGAATGGTAACACCCACTGGTCAATATATTCATGCATTTCCAGGAGGAATAACAGAGGGACAGCACCATGAACAGCTCTAAGAAAAGATGATTAAGAAATGTCAGAACAATACAGAGCAATTACCTTCTATACATCAAGTGAATGTGAGCAGCGCTGTAGTAACCATGTGGAACCACACTGGTACCTGGTTCTGGTGCCGCACAGCTGATCGGTAGGGGGCGCCGGGATCTGATATTGATGACCTATCCTAAGGATAGGTTATCAATAGTCAAATGTTTCAGAGCCCCGTTAATGACTGTATCATTAAATACTTTCAGACTTACACTTTGTCTTTCCAGATCTCTGCTTGCTGTCAGTACAGAGACAAATGTATGAGCAAAGGGTTTAGGCCGATGGGCTCACAGAGGATTGCACAGACCACTCACAATTGTGCCAAACTCTGCACTGCGAAGAGGACTAGGGATACTCTTTATATAAACAATAATGGTTCCATTCGCTGACAGCAAACAGAGATTGTGCAAATGGTGAACAAATGAAAATTGGATTGGCGGATGGCATGATACAGCGTTTCAGCATTCGGTTCTGTTGTGACAAGCTTTGAAGCTGGATGTGATCAGAATACATTTTTTCACGTCTATTCACTGACAGCAAGCAGAAGTCTTGGAAATAATGACGATTTTTTATTTATTTTTAAATCGCATCCAATGTGTTGGCACTGTAAAGTGCTGTGCAAATCTGGTGTGACAAATGGGTCAAGCCACCCGCCATGCTAAGTGACAGCATATCCATGAAGCTAGGCTGTGCCATTACTTACCGATTTGTGGGTCCTGGCTGCGGAGACCCTTACCGATCCTGAGAATGAAGGAGCAGCTCAGCAGCGCTAATGGCCACCCACAGTTCCATTCACTTGAATGGGGCTCTGCTGAAGTTCCCAGTACTTCGGGTGGCCCGGAGCGTCAACGTGTCAGGATCAAACAAGTTCCTTCATTCTCCTGATCCTTCCCAGAGGTCGGATGTGCCTTTAGTATGTTCTGAACATGTTACCGCTAAGGTCACAGGACACACGTGTGCTTTATAACGTGTCACCCTTCTCATTGTCACAGGTGTGGATTGATGCCGGGACACAGATCTTCTTCTCTTATGCCATAGGACTCGGAGCCCTGACAGCGCTGGGCAGCTATAATCGCTTTAACAATGACTGTTACAAGTAAGAAAGCATCTAATAAAGCTTTTCCATACATGTAAACCGTAAACACAGGGGCGACCAATCAGATCCCTTAATTTAAAGGGTTAATCCAATGATTATTGTAAGAAAATCATATAAACATCATATAGTATATAACAACCTATTTCCAACAAACTTAGAACCAGCCCTGTACCTCACATGGATCCAGAGATCTCCTCATTTATTGCTCCAATTTCGTTCTACACTTTTTTCAAGCTGGCAGCTCAGGGGGTGTGACATTTCTAGGGGATGTGTCCCTTCTGCTGTAGCTCTGTCCCTATCACAGCTCAGGAGGTGTGTCCTTTCTGCTGCAGCTCTCTCCCTATCACAGCTTAGAAGGTGTCTCCTTTCTGCTGCAGCTCTCTCCCTACTGCAGCTCAGGAAGTGTGCCTTTTCTGCTGCAGCTCTTTCCCTATTGCAGCTCAGAGGTGTGTCCTTTTCGCTGCAGGTCTCTCCCTATCGCAGCTCAGGAGGTGTTTCCTTTCTGCTGCAGCTCTCTCCCTCTCACAGCTCAGGAGGTGTGTCCTTTCTGCTGCAGCTCTCTCCCTATAACAGCTTAGAAGGTGTCTCCTTTCTGCTGCAGCTCTCTCCCTACTGCAGCTCAGGAAGTGTGCCTTTTCTGCTGCAGCTCTTTCCCTATTGCAGCTCAGAGGTGTGTCCTTTTCGCTGCAGGTCTCTCCCTATCGCAGCTCAGGAGGTGTTTCCTTTCTGCTGCAGCTCTCTCCCTCTCACAGCTCAGGAGGTGTGTCCTTTCTGCTGCAGCTCTCTCCCTATAACAGCTTAGAAGGTGTCTCCTTTCTGCTGCAGCTCTCTCCCTACTGCAGCTCAGGAAGTGTGCCTTTTCTGCTGCAGCTCTTTCCCTATTGCAGCTCAGAGGTGTGTGTTTTTTTTGCTGCAGGTCTCTCCCTATTGCAGCTCAGGAGGTGTTTCCTTTCTGCTGCAGCTCTCTCCCTCTCACAGCTCAGGAGGTGTGTCCAGTTCAGGGTGTGTGTCCTTTTTGCTGCAGCTCTCTCCCTATCATAGCTCAGGGGTTCTGTGTCCTTTCTGCTGCAGCTCTGTCCCTATTGCAACTCAGAAATTGTGTCTTTTCTGCTGCAGTTCTTTCCCTATTGCAGCTCAGGAGGTGTGTCCTTTCTGCTGCAGCTCTCTCTCGGTCACAGCTTAGGAGGGTTAGTCCCACAGGATAGGTGATTAGTATCTGATAGGTGGGGGTCTGACAACTGGGACCCCAACCTACCCTAAGTGAATGGAGCGATGGAAAATAATAATAATCTATTCACTGACAGCAAGCAGAGATCTTGAACATCAAATTGCTTGAAAACATATATTACAGTAGGTTTCTATCACAGTATTCTCAAGGGGAGCTTTATGAAAACGATCTACATGAAAGACCCATGGCAACCAATCACAGCGCAGCTTTCTTTTTGCATTCTGCTCTTGGAAAATGAAAGCTGCATTGTGATTGGTTGCTATGAGCAACAAAGGCAGCTTTTCATATATCTGCCCCAAAATGGCTGCCAGGGAGCTAAAAACCGGCCCAGATGTATGGTCCTCTAATGTATGGTCCCTGTAGGATAGACAAACAAGTCCAGTCTATGTATTGCTTTCCGCTGCCGGCTTTGCTTGTTTTAGGGCCAGGAATATATTTTCCCACCTCCATAGTTTCATGCCTTTAATGGGCGGCATTCATTTCCTGTGTACTGTGTGGGTAGAGGATCGGCACATAGAGTACTGAATGGAAGGCGCTCACGGGGGTAAAGTGTTTGTCCTGTCCCCAGCCAAGTGAAAGGCATTTGTGACAAACACTCATCCACTATCCCAACTAGTACCCAGGGAAAAGCTGAGCCAAGCGCAATCAGACCTTCTATAAACTGGACATTGTTGTCAGTGAATGAAAGCATTTTTGTTTAGATTCTGAGGCTCCAGACCTGACCTGCTCTATTCTCATGACTTTATGTTATACTATTCCTCTATTATTCCTACTAGATGTTTATAAATGAATTGCCAGCAGTCTGCAATAAAGGTCCCGCAGGGTGTTACCACTTGGGAAGGGGGGTGTCCCTGCACAGTCTGACACTGGCATCACTGATTGGATGGTGTCAGACTGTGCAGGGACACCCCCCCCCCAACTGGTAACACTCAAATGGACCTTCGTTGCAGACCGCAGGCAATTTATTTATAACTTCTAGTAGGCATATCAGAGGAATGGCACAGAGCAGAGTCATAAGAATAGATGCTATAGAATTGCTATTACATGGGGAATGCGAGTGGTGACTAAAAAAGATATGTCAGGAGAGGCGACAGGTCCTCTTTATGACCCTCAGCTATTGGGAGAGCAGGGGGTCCTGTGACACCCCCCTTCCCTTGCCATCTGTTGTACCTATAGAATTCAATGGAATTTGCACACGGTCTGCTGAGGTCTATGGCTAGGAAGAGACAAGCACTGCAATATTCAAAATGAAACATGATGGTTGGGAGGCCCCAGATTTTACACAGGGGCATCCGACTGACCATTAATATTTTCTACTCACTGACAGAAAACAGAGATCTTGAAAATGATGATGAAGTTAAACATGCATTTTATTAGTTAAAAAGTTGCAGAATCCTGTTCTGCCCCGATGTTGGCCATGGACTAAGAGATCAAAAAAAAAATCCAGACTAGTAATGTTAAAAGTTTTTTTTGTTAGTAGGGTTCCCCCCTAAGCATAGGGCGTCCCACCCTATTTCTCTCCAAAGGGCAACCACCGGCTAAATAAAGAAGTACCCGGTGGCATTGAGATTAATGCAATGACCTGCCTGGCCCTACAGAGTCAGAGAAACTTTTTGTAGCCATGTTCCCCCGTGGTTCCTAACATGGTATCTGAAAGTGAGTTTTCTAAATTGGGCGACCCCCTTGAAGGGAGAACCTATGGGGGTGGGTCAACAGAATTAGGTAAAACAATGCTTAGGTAGGGTCAGAAACTTATGATGAAGGCCACTTTAACTAAACAGGATCAAGCGTCTGACAGTGGGGTCATACAGTGAGATCGATGGCCGTACACAACAGCTGCGGAAAGGAGAAACCTGTGAGTTGAGGTTAGAATGACATGACAGCTGCCTGTGTGTAATATAGATGGATGGGCCGGACGGCGGTGTCCATGAGGGGCGAGCATGGTTCCTGTAGAATAATCAGTCCCCACCTTAATTCACAGGAGTCATTCTTAGCTCAACAACTGATACCCTATGTATTTCAAGGGCTGATGTCACTGATTCAAGCTATACATAGGTCTCGAAGGTCTCATTTTCTGTCAGAATTTCCTCCCGAGAAACAGGGGAAAGCAACTATTACATTTTGTAACAAGCTGTTAAAGTGATGAAATGGAGGCAGCCATTTTGAGAATGTCATTAAAAAAAAACCTCCATGTATAGAAGGGAGATTACACTGGGGCATAACTTGAAGCCCCTGAGATATCTGGACCAGGGCCCTCCATCTTCCAAGTGCCATTTATAATATTGATGCCTTCTTATGTGGCAGAGGGGCTTTTGGGCTCCCTCAGACACTAGCTCAAAGATGTAACTGCTACCTCAGTGACACTAATAGCAGTGTCGACTGGGGTTTCTTGGACCCACCAGAGTAAATTATTCTCAAGACCCAAACTGTAAATCATCTATGAGGTTAAGTAAAGAAGAAATAGACCTTAGGGGCAAAGGATTAGCTCCAAGTCCAGATGTTTTATCCTGGACCTTTTGAGGCCCACTAAAGTATCAGAGCCTGGGCCCAACAGGGGATCCTCTGGCAGTCTGGTGGGCAAGTCCAACCCTGCCTTATGGCTATGACTTTGGGGTTTCTTATCAAAAAATGTAAATGGTTCCTCTGTTGGTACTAGTTCATACTACCACCACCACTTCAGTCTTGGACAGGAGAGTCCGGCATGGGTACACCTTCTTCATCTTGTGAAAAGATAGATGGTCCTCTCCCTAGTCCTATATATATGGAGTGGAACCCTATACATATTCAAAATACTCATAGGGAAAAGGTCAACATGGGCTTGGGCCCAAGTCTTCAGACTCCATTTTAGCCATTGGTTTGGTCTCCATGGTAGATACCTTTTAAGTAGATCAATAAGCCGGCCTGATTTATTCAGCTGATCAGAATCATATCACATGCTGGACATTGGTTAAATGAGAATTAATGGGTCAACTTTATCAGGCAGGTGGTAGTCAGGCCATGGACAGAGCAGGCCAGCATGAGTACAGCTTCTTTATCTTCTGAGAAGATAGATGGTCCCCAGGCCTATCTATGTCGAGTGGAACTCTATGCAGCTTTAAAATACTCATAAGGAATAGGTCAACATAGGCTTAGGCCCAACTCTTCACAGACTGCATTGCAGCCATTGGATTGGTCTATATGGTAGATACTTTTTGAGTAGATTGATAAACCAGCTTGATCTATTCAGCTGACCAGAATCCTGCAAGAAACAATGTCACACGTAGGACTATTGGTTAACAGAGAATTAATAGGTCAACTTTATCAGGCAGGTGGTGGTCAGGGCATTCAGGGTTGAGGGAACTCACACAAGTGTCGTAAGGAGCTTGAAAAAGTCACAGGAACATTTGCCTTCTAATCAACTATGTCTTTCTCCTCACCAACCATGTCTTTCTCCTCAGAGATGCCTTCATCCTCGCACTAATTAATAGTGGGACCAGTTTCTTCGCTGGCTTTGTGGTCTTCTCCATTCTTGGGTTTATGGCAAATGAGCAGGGCGTGGACATTTCCAAAGTGGCTGAATCAGGTAAGCACCTTCTGAAGAACACTCTTTGTGAGGACTCCTGACTCCTCCAGTACGCTAAAGTCAGATTTTTACATAGCCATTGGGCTTGTTTGGCTTGTCTACATGGATGGAAGGATCTTCACAATAAATGTGTTTTCTATACTCAGGGCCGGGGCTGGCATTTATTGCGTATCCTCGGGCAGTGAGTCTGATGCCGGTGGCACCTCTCTGGTCTGCTTTGTTCTTCTTTATGCTGCTTCTCCTTGGCTTGGACAGTCAGGTAAATTTCCTTTTTATACATTATTTTATGGATTGGTCAGTGGAAGTATTACTGTTGCTATTGTAATTTCACATAGGATTATTAAGTTCTACGTTCAAACCTAGAAGCCATGGGTCATATGTAGGCCTATGAGGAGGATCAAAATAATGGATCCCTAATACCATGTTATAGTTTATATCTTCATGTGGACACAGAAGTGAATACAAAGAAGAGGCAAGACAACTTGATAGCCCCTATATAAAAAAGATGGAACACCTTAGACATACATTTATTTGTAAGAATAATTGCCTCAATGATCAGCTGATCACAAGGTCCACCACTGTTAGGATCTCCAGTGATCAGGTGAACTTTGTGGTTCACATCAGTCTCCACGATTTACATTAAAATATACTAGTATTACAGCCCTTTGTCTAGAAAATAGCTTTTAATCATATGTTAATTACCTTGATAAGGAGCCCAAGGGGCTTTACCTCCGGCCGTTGGAGCCCAGCGGCGCCCATTATCTCGGAGCCCAGCACCGCCCCACTGCTAATTTATTCACTGCTCATCGCCGGCGTAATGTGTTTGTTGCGCCCGAAATCTCACGCATGCGACGTGCATACACATGTCAGCGCCCGCGCAGTGTACTGGCATCGGCCACACAATACAAAGTGCGCATGCGCCAGCTGCGCTCGACCCGGAAATGCGTGAGATTTCGGGCGCAACAAACACATTACGTCGGTGATGAGCAGTGAATAAGGGTACTTTCACACTAGCGTTTTTGTTTTCCGCTATTGAGTTCCGTCACAGGAGCTCAATACCGGAAAAAAACTGATCAGTTTTATCCTAATGCATTCTGAATGGTGAGCAATCCGTTCAGGATGCATCAGTTCAGTCCCTATTACGTTTTTTGGACGGAGAAAATACCGCAGCATGCTGCAGTTTTCTCTCCGGCCAAAAAAATATGGAACACTTGCCGGAATGTCGGATCCGGCATTAATTTACATTGAAGTGTATTAGTGCCGGATCCGGCATTAAGTGTCCTGGCAAAACGGATCAGGCGCATGCGCAGACCTTTAAAAATGCAAAAAAATAATAATACCGGATCCGTTTTCCGGATGACACCGAATAAACGGATCCGGTATTTCAATGTATTTGTCAGACGGATACGTCTGACAAATGCCATCAGTTTGTGTCCAGATTGCCGGATCCAGCACGTCCCTGTCCGTGAAAAAAATAGGACAGGTCATATTTTTTTCACGGACTGGAAACACGGATCACGGACGCGGATGACAAACGGTGCATTATCCGAGTTTTCAATGGACCCATTGAAAGTCAATGGGTCCGCAGAAAATCACAGAAAACGGAACAACGGACACGGAACCCAACAACGGTCGTGTGCATGAGGCCTAAAGACGCTCTTCGTAGCCACTATATATTTAGGCTAATAAATAACGCTCTAAATGGAGAACTTCAAACATCACTAATTGGGCATTTGGAAATAAGTTTTGTACTTTACAGATATATTATCTTATCCATATGACTTTTCACTAATACCATAACCATCAGATGTGAGATGTGGAATGTCTCAGGAACGTGGACATACTGCATATAATGTCACCTGGTCACTATTATATCGTATTACAGTTTGTAGGTGTGGAAGGTTTCATTACTGCCATCCTGGACCTGCTTCCGGCACGCTATTATTTCCGATTCCAACGAGAAGTAGCCGTGGCCATTTTCTGCGTGGTCATGTTCCTCATTGACCTCTCCATGTTGACGGAGGTATGACTTCCTATTATTTTTCCATATATGATTATAAACCTTAAGGTAGCTTTTTGGTGCAGTCCGTATATCGTTACATATCTTTTATATCACACTTGTTTTATGGAGCATATAAAAAAAACCTGTCATTGTGCTACATGAGGTCAGTATGAATACCGCTACACATCACTTCCGAGAAAAAGGAGCAGATTTCGTAATCCATGTTTTGAATGTCATCAAGTATTAGCACATGATCAGGCTACCTAATGTTGCATTTGGAACAATAACCCTTTTTGTTGCTATGGTCTGACTTTGGCTGGAGCATCTTTTATTATTTGCATTGCTTACATATAAACAGGGTGTACCATGGAAGGCTAAAAAATACCAACTGTTTAACTGGCCCAACCATAATACAACCATACTGTAGTATCTTTCCACACCCATGCAGTTCTAGTGAACCAAATCTAGGGTTCTATGGTGAATAGAGCTAAGCTGCAGTACCAGACACATCCTGCGGACAGTTGTGGCGCTGTTTCAGGAATAAAGCAGCCATGTTTTTTTGATTGTATACAACCCCTTTAAGATCAAATCATTGTAGAGCTGAATAGTTAGATGTGACCTAACATTCGATGTATTTGTTTGTCTTCCCAGGGTGGAATGTATGTCTTCCAACTGTTTGACTATTACTCTGCTAGTGGAATGACTCTCCTATGGCAGACTTTTTGGCAGTGTGTGGTCATTGCCTGGGTTTATGGTAAGTCAGTGGGCAAACTGCAAAACAGAACATGATTTATGTAATAGTTCCTCCGGCAACACATGAGAGCTGGAAGTTCTTGGGTCATCTATGTGGGTATGTGGGTCTCAGGTAATACTACAACCTATCATGGCCATTGGGGAGATATAATTGGAAGGAGGTCACGACAACCTGCACCCTATCACACAGAAAACTAGAGTGCTGCCCGCGTTTTTCTCAAAAAAATCATCTGTATGGTTGTGGGGCACCAAGACTTGGTTGATACTACAACAACCTGACCTGGTCATTGAGGAGAGATATAGCTTGAAGCTTTTGGTCTATCTATGTGGTTGTGGGGCACCAGGGTTTTAATGATATGACAACCTATCATGGTCAGTGGGCTGAGACATAGCTTAAAGCATCTGGTCCATGTATATGGTAGGGGGGTACCAGGACTAACATAATACTAAAATTTATCATGATTATTGGGCAGTGACATCGCTTGAAGCTCCTGGTCCATCTATGTAGCCATTGTTATCAGGGCTTGGGTCATACCAAGATATAGATTAAAGCTATTTGTCTATCTATGTGGTTTTGGGGCCCCAGGTTTTGAATGATATTGCATACTATCATGGTCATATGGCTGAGACATAGTTTGAAGCCCCTGGTTTATGTCTGTGGTTGTGATGCACTAGGACACAGGTGATACTATATCCTATCATAGCTATTAGGCAGTGTCATAGGTTGAAACTTCTGGTTCATCTATGTAGACATGTGGCACCAGTGCTCGGGTCATACTACAACCTATGCCCGACCTCTAGTTACACTCCTGACTCCCATTCATCTTCTGTTCACTAATGGTGTAGTGTTTGTAAATGGATTGCTGCTCAGTTCACACGGTCAATGGGGAAGGAGAATGAGGCCAACCATTATTGCGTCCTCAAGGGCCTCAAAGAATCCTTAGAGCTTCCTCTGTGTTAAATACAACCTTGGCTTACCCACTATATTCAATTGACCAAATCTGGACCAAAGCAGAAATGCTATTTCACTGTCACCTAAAATTAATTTATCATCTTCGTGGCCGATACCTTTCTTTGCATTGGGGCCCAGAAGCTTCAAGTTCAGCATTCAAATGCTGAAAAGGCATGCTGGAGATTTCAGTTCCCCGGCTCTCTGTGAGGTTTTGTCTGTATTTCAGATGGATTAATAGACCAATTCTATTTCCAGTGAGTCCTACCCATAATTCTCCAGTCACTTCAGAGGCAGATGCAGGAGCTCGAGCGTGAACGGCTGTTGGCTGTCATCCAAAGCATGCGCCTCTACACCAAAACTCTGTCTTAATATAGCTCTGTCCTTGGGATTTGCTGAGCTGCATACATGTCACTGAGCATCTCCTAGACTGCTTTCCTATTGCCTCATTGTTCACACTTGCTGCAGCATATCTGATGCACAGAGAAAGGGCTCGTCTTATCTAATATGTTGTGCTGGCAGTTTTACCTCTTATTACTGATAGAACAATGGTTTGAAGGGATTCTCTAAAAATACAAACATATAGATCGAATGACAGAGCATTAGACAGGATGAAGCCTGCTATATTGCAGAGAGTTCATCTTGAGTACACTCATGGGGGTGGGGGATTGTTTGCTCTCAGTGAAGGCACCAGCCAAGCTATATATCCATAAACATAAGCGCTACCATCACAAACACCTTCAAAGGTACCACTTGTATGACCACCACCATCACAACCAATAGCTCAACCACCACTATCACAATTAGTATTGCAACCAACACCATCACAACCACCACCAATTACCACCATCATGACCACCATCACAATTACCACCACTAACTATCATGGCCACCATAAGAATTAGCATTATAACCAACACTATCACAACAACCACCAAATACCATCTTCATGACCACCATCACAATTACCACCACAACCACCACAATCATAGCCACCATAACATTTAGCATTACAACCAACATCATCACAACCACCAAGAATAATCATCATCATGATCACCATCACAATTAACACCACAACCACCACAATCATGGCCACCATAACAAGTAGCATTACAACCAACATCATCACAACCACCACCAATTACCACCATGACCACCATAACAATTAGCATTGCAACCAACACCGTCACAACTAACACCAATTATCATCATCATGAACACCACAACCACTAACACCAATTATCACTATCATGACCACCATGACAATTGCCACCACAATCATGGCCACCATAACAATTAGCATTACAACCAACACTATCACAACCACCACCAATTACCACCATAACAATTAGCATTGCAACCAACACCGTCACAACTAACACCAATTATCATCATCATGAACACCACAATCACTACCACAATTAGAATTACAACTAACACTATCATGACCAAAACCAACAATTACCACCATCACGGCCATCATCACAACAACAACCACGAATTACTACTATCATGAACACCCTCACAACTACCACCATCACACTTAGCATTATAACCAACAGCATCACAACCACCACCATCTCATACATTCAAATGTTGCTAAAAATGGAGGACATTGATCTGCCAGTATTGATCTTTTCATTCATTTCATGTAATCAGGTGCTGATAGATTCATGGATGACATTGCCCGTATGATTGGATATCGTCCTTTCCCTTGGATGAAATGGTGCTGGTCTGTGATCACACCCTTCGTGTGCATGGTAAGATTACTTCTGTTAAAATTTTGTTAAGACCTTTGTAACGAATGTTCCTGGATTACATCTTTAACTCATGCTTTGTTCTAACTACACCAATATAACTATAGTTTCTCCATGGGCTTCTTCTTTAAAATAGAAAAAGGGGAATGAGTGGGTGATGTTGGTCGCATCTTGAGCCCTCAGGAAAGTCCACCTATGCAATTAGCCTATTCCACATGGTGTTTCCAAGTAGCTGAGACATGGAAAAGATATTTATGATGGGCTTTTGATTTGAAACTTTAATCCAAACTAAACAAGCCTTTGCCACATTATCACTTACCAGTTCTACAGCCAGAGGGTCCCTTACCTACAAATAAAAAAAAGTGTACTAAAAAACTTTAAAAAATCTATTATTATATCATAGGGACATTATAACCTGCGGTTTTACCATTAAACCTCATCACATTCCATGGTTCCTACCTCTACCACCAGTAAACCTCTTGAAGATGCAGCTCATACTTGGATTAGTTAAACGGACTCTGTCAGCAGATTTGACCATGCTGTTGACAGCAGTAGGAGAGCAGGACAAACCTACCTTTTCTGAACATACAAATGGTATGTTTGTCCTGCTCTCCCCTGTCCCTACCTAGGGCTGTCAGCAGTTTGGCATGGTCAAAACTGCTGACAGAGTCCCAAAGATCCCCTGGGCAACTTTTAACGTTTGAGGACATTCCACACTATTTTGGTCTTCATCTGATAATACCTTTTAAATGTGGTCCCCAACCTGTGGCTCCCTCAATATTGCTAAACTACAGCTTCCAGCATGCGGCTGTCAGAACATTCTGGAAGTCATAGTTTCACAACAGCTGGAGAACCCTGGTTAGACACCACTGCTTTATCATGAAGCTAAAGACAGCTGCTTCATACCACTTGATCAGATCCTGAACAAAGAAACCTATCATAACCCGCAGCTGTCCGAGCACAGAATAGGCCTAGTGATTTCCACGAATGTTTTCATACAACATTGACTCATGTGCCTTCTTCTTTCTTGCACAATTTATTGTGTAGGCTCCTAGAACAGCGAGAAAAATAAAAATAAAAAAAGTTCTGAACTAATTTCTAAAGTCTTTGTTTTCTTGAAGAACCTATGCCCAGAACTCATAATCACTGACCTGCTTTCTACTACACAGGCCATATTTATCTTTAACCTAGTCAACTACAAGCCTCTGACGTACAATAAGACCTACATATACCCATGGTGGGGTGAAGCAATCGGCTGGTGCTTTGCTATGGCTTCTATGCTGTGTGTTCCTGTGACCTTCCTTTACAAATTCACAAGTGCCAAGGGGACAGTGAAAGAAGTAAGTGCAATGGCTTCTACATGAATTTGAGATGTAACTGTTTAGCCATAGTTCATAGACTGGCCCTCCAAAGAAAAGGAGGATGTTCCAGTTACTTCAGGGTTGGATGTGATAATGGTCCCTAGCAACAAAATGGGCCCATGAGATCCAGCAGAGTTTACAATGCAATGAAAGGGGGCATGCAGCTGTTTTGTAAAGCTGAATGGTGGTCCTTCAGTTTCATCTTTTCATCTCGACATCAGAATGTCTGGATTCCTGGATAGTTTAAGCACAGTAGATTAAACTCTGGCCACTAGAGGAAAGGCAAATTTGCTGAACTAACAATATAGAATGAGGACACAGATCCACCTAAAACTTCAGGATCTGACCAGGATCTTTATCTCTTGGCCAGAGTGGACACAGATCCACCTAAAACTTCAGGATCTGACCAGGATCTTTATCTCTTGGCCAGAGTGTAGAGCAGTTCTAAAGAGTGTCTCTTGCTCTGGAGGACCTGTCCAGTCTTATAATATTACACAGGCAACCTATTGATTAAATGGGTACTGTGTAATGCTTAATTCCACCTATGATGGTGTTGCAAAAAAAATAATCGAACACTAAAAGTGGCCAGACACTATGAATGTTGGCAAAACCCACCAATTTCGTTGGGACTGTCTGACCATCCAAAGAGTTTGTTGGTGCAACGACAACATGGTCAGTTATTTTGTTTTCAAGGGAGGTAAGCTGCTGCTAGATACCTCTGGCAGTGGCCTATTCCCCTCTTCCTAGTGAGAATACATGCACTCTCAGGTGACCCAAAAGTGCATGTCCATGTGGGGGTCAGAGCATTAAAGATGTAATAGTCTTCAAGTCTATACCTCACAATGTATCTAACGACCTTCTTGATATTTATTGACAGCGTTGGTATAGTCTGACTGAACCCATCTGGGGAGCGCATCATTTAGAGTATATGTCACCAGATCCAGATGTCAAGAGCTTGACGAGCTTGAGCCCTGTGTCAGATAATAAGGTCATCATCTTCGAGAGTGTTATGTGAAGTGAACATCTACCACCTGCGATCCTCTGAGGTTTTACTCCTAAACTCCATCTTCCGTCAATGACCCGCGATGATAGAAACAGACACTAAAGTCCTACTCCCAATGCAAACATCTCCGCCTAATGATGAATCATCAAGTTGTGAAATGATTATTCTGCATTGGTGGAGGAAATGTGAAGAATTTGCCGCAAGGGTGGATCTACTGCCTTCTAGATATGGCCCATTTCAAGAAAGATCTGAAAATATACTTCTGTTAATGTAATCCTACCAATTTGTTTCATGGAATACCAGGAAAGTTTTAGCTATGGAAAGACTTTTTGATGTTTCTAATTAGAAAGCATGAGGAGGCCAAAAAAGTGGACAGGTTGTTGAGATCTTCCAAACCAACGTTATTATGATGGCCCACCCCTGACAACTACTTCTGTCCAGTGGGCTGCTAGTCTTTTAGTTCTCTCAGCACCTTCTAACTACTGTATCTAATGGTATTTCAAGTGTGAATTAATGGTAGAATCTCACCAATCTGGACTAGAACCTTCAGCCTTACTAAGGGTGATGTAGAAGGCTTTGAAGAATCTCATCGTAATAGCCAAACACATAGAACAGATACCATTGGGTAATTCCAGATTTAAGGGGGGGTTTGCCAAAAGCTTTTGGGATATCAAAACAAATCTCATTCTTCCTTTGCTACCAGGAACACTCAGCCCGAAATATCCATCAAAAGAAATACCAGGGCAGGCGCCCATCATGCATTGCGGCACGTCGTATGCCAGTGTAAATAATACCGGCGTTTGGAAGGATTGCTGTGACTGCGTGGTTCCAGCAATCCACACAAAGCAAGACAGGTATTATTAACCCCTTAGGAAATCAGCATTACATCCCGTTCATGCACCCTCTGAAGGAAAGCGGGTCGAGGTGTCCAGGTTGTTTCACTTGCATCACTGCAGACAACAGCAAATGCTGTATTTGCACTTTTTCTTGTTTTTTTGTTGTTGTTATTTTTTATCAGTATATTTGTACATGCATGTTGTGTGTACAGGTGACCCCCGAGAACGCCACCGGTATTAACAGACATGTGAAAATACTAAAATCGCTGCTTATATAGGTACCCGTCCCTGCTTAGAAGGGAGATCTCTGCTGCTACCGGCACTGCTGTGGCCGACGTCCATTTAGTGCCTCTAGGAAGAGTGAAACCTATGCATCAACCAATGCAATCATCATGAAGCTTTGGAATATATATATATTTTTTTATTTTTTATTTAGAGAACGTGAAAGCAATGTGGGCTAAAAAAAAACGCATCAAAGACCAGTTAGGTCTGAACGGGAACATAAACTGAAAGCTTAATACATCCCTTTAACACAAGCTCGCATATCTTCACGTCCTGTGGTGAAGATATATTTAAAACATTTTTAACCTCACGCAATTAAAAATTTGATGCACTAAAGCCGCATGCCCGCCAACAGTCCCAGGGCGGGGTTAATTCGGCAGCATTATGGGGTCTCCTTAGGTTGAACAGAGGTGGGCCTTAATATGCAATTTGGAATGGGAGGATTGGTAAGTGTGCAGCAGGGTCAGTACCGTAGGCCATGGTGTATCATAGGAAATCTCTCAAATCTCCGAAATTCCCAGAAAACTTGAATTCTAAGATTTAATCAGATTTTTTTTAGATAAAATATCAGTAACGGACTGGAATGATATGCGCTTCCCATCCCAGCATGCTTAGCAGCAGAATTACTATGCTCAAGAGCTTTTTAAACAAAAGAAAAAAAAATCCAAATTTCTAATTTTGTAACAAATATTTTTGTGCCGCAAAAATGCAATTTTTATTTTATTTTTTTGTGATTACAGATGTATAGAGATGAAGTTTTTATGCCAAAAGTGTAAAAAGAGCTATATTTTGAGACTTTGTAAAAAGGGAAGAAGAATGATAGTGATTTCTTGTGGTTTTTCGCCGTTTGTGGCGATTCTAATGTACTTCTCAGTCATGTAAAGGGGGATTTGGTACATGTGGTGGAGAAGAGGTAGTCACACATAGGACTCACTTTTGTTGACTATAGCAAACGAATCAGAATTCAGCTTACGTCTCCTAAGCTGCTTTGGAAAAAGTTGCACTGTGATTGGCTGCTATGGTCAACAATGTCAGTTTTTAATGTCAGGCCCATTGTGCCCAGCTGTGCCAACATGATTTGTCCTTTTATGAGGCATCCTATATTTTTCAGTGGATATTATGTTACCCTAGCAACCATCAAAGTACAGCTATGTAAAATTATGTAAAAAAAAATATTTAGACATCATATAGTAAATGGCAATGTCATCTTTTTCTAAAAAAGCTAGAACCAGCCCTGTACCTCATATGGATTCTGAGATATTGCTGTAATTGCTCTACTAGATTTATTCAAGCTGACAGCTCAAGGGGCATGTCCTTTCTGCTGCCGCTCTCTCTCCTTGTGTCAACTTAGGGGATGTGTCCTTTCTTTTGCAGCTCTCTCCCTATCACAGCTCAGGGGTGAGTGTTCTTCTTCTGCAGCTCTCTCCCTATCACAGCTCAGGTGGTGTGTTCTTCTGCAGCTCTCTCCCTATCACAGTTCAGGGGGTGTGTTCTTCTGCAGCTCTCTCCCTATCACAGTTCAGGGGGTGTGTCCTTTCTTCTGCAGCTCTCTCCCTATCACAGCTCAGGGAGGGGGTTTTCTTTTTCTGCAGCTCAGGGGATGAGTCCTTCCTGCTGCAGCTCTCTCCCTGTAGCTGTCACAGCTTCTAAGACAGCTGGTGCCAGTTGAAGGATGGAACTGAGCATGGTGGACAGAGAAATAAGAAAAAGAACAAACAGCACGTGGTGCTATACAGATACATTTTATTGAATGACTGGCTATACTAAATTTTTAATTACTTGCAATTACAAAAGTATTCAGATCCAGGTGCTGGTTTGACAAATGAAGAATATTTTTTGTGGGACAACCCCTTTAAGAAATGAAATTTGAATTCTGATTGGTTGCTAGGGGCAACTGCTCCTTTCTATGTCTGCACTATTTGCTATAGATAAGGCTAGCTGTGGTGATCATTGCAACCAATGCAAATGAAAGTGGGCATCTGACTGGTTGCGATGAGGGACACTCCAATGTTTCCTCAACACTTGTCTTGTAGAGAGCTCAAAAAGTCAAATAAACTTATATTAGCACAATTTTTACAAAATTCTGCGAGAGTTTTTTTCGCAGTATCTTGCAAATAATAATACAACACAAATAGTATAACCATGCGATAAAAAATATAATCAATGCGGAAGTGAATTGAAATTTGATTCATACATGTAATTTCGCACGTCACCACCTCTCATCGGAGGCAGCCTTTTTGTACTGCATGAATCAATGAAGTACTTAAACGGGTAGTCTACTTGACAATGCCCTTTTGTCAGAATAGAGGAAGAGACGCTGTAATATTCTAAGATTTGGCTCAGTAGTTAAAGGCTATGTACACCTTCGGGGCAATTATTTTTATGATTGTGAATTCTACTTTTTGCCGGTCATCTAATAACCCTAATCTTTAAAATACTTATTTATCAGAGATAAGAATTAAGCTATAATGAGTGTTTAAGAGGTCAGAGATAAGGAGCTGTCAGCTGAGCTGCCTGACTGATCAGAGTGAAAACAGACAGATTCTACTAAAGAATCTCAAGGCTGTACAGAGAAAAGGGCTCAACATTTTTAATAAATACCAATTGAAAAAAAATATTTTCAGCTCAAAATGAGTACAATGCAATAATAAAATAAAATGCCCCACAAAAGTGTTACATAGCCTGTAAATTTATAAGGGCTCACGCATACGACCGTTGTTGTTTTGCCGTCTGAAAATTGCTGATCCACAAAACACGGATACCGGCCGCATGCCTTACACATTTTGTGGAACGGAACAGCTGGCCCCTAATAGAACAGTCCTATCCTTGTCCGTAATGCAGACAATAATAGGACATGTTCTATTTTTTTTCTGGAACAGACATACGGAAATGGAATGCACACGGAGTCATTTCCGTTTTTTGCGGCCCCGTTGAAGTGAATGGTTACGCATACAGGCTGCAAAAAAAACGAACGGACAAAAAATACGTTTGTGTGCATGAGCCCTAAAGCTGTATCAATGCAGCCTGACTCCAAAAGAAAGCATGCGAGCCCTGCTTAACCTGCCCACACACAGTGATTGGCAGCTCTGTCTGTATACAATCTCCTACAGGAAAAACTGTCAATCGTTGTATGTGGGTGGGAGGGGAGCCGGACTCATGGGCTCTCTCTTGGAGTCCTGCCAGCAGTTAATTAGCTTTGTACATAAAATACTGTATGAAATCTTAGTAAACGATGTATCCCTTCTGTACTATGCTGATATCTGATAGAAACCTGACAGATCTTCTTTAGATTTTCACGCAATTGGTCAAAAAAATTGGACCAACTTTACATTTAGGTCTACTTACAACCAGTCGAACAAAACTCTATGGTTATCCAGAATACCTTGTTTCCATCTGAACAAGGCTGTACAGGATTAGTAAAACATGGTTGCTCTCTTCCAGAAACAGCCCCACATCTGACCATGAGTTATGTCTGGTATGACCACTCAGGTCCATTGTCGTAAAAAGGGCTGAGCTGCAGTACCGCACACAACCTGTGGACAAGTGTGGTCTAGTTTCTGAAAGAAATCTGCCATGGTTGATTAATCCCTTAACACCGCTTTAACTGCACTATTTTTTATACTGCCAAGAGCGATCAAAGATTCCCCAATCACATACCCTCTAGAGGACACACATGGCACCACTGCTGTGAATAACTGGCCAATTCTTTGGAAACACTGGTCCAATTTATTAGATAGGATCTCTCCTACCCAAACTCAAATATTTTACACTCTTTCTAGTTGCTCTGACTGTGCCAACTCATTTTAGGTAATTCATAGAAGATAATGTTTAGGTAGACCGTGCAGAATAATGACTGTTTAGAAGGAATGTGCAGATTAAGTGAGTCTTGAAGAGCGTTCTTCTCGACTCTCCTTGGGTAATGATTGCTATGGGTAATGTTGTCTTAGAGATTGGTTAATCTTTTTATTGATCTTCTGTGAATATTTTGCTTGTCAGTTAATTTTTTTTTTATTACCCGAAGTCCATTGTATTTTAGTTTATGAGTAACTGTCAACAAATCCATCCTGTATTATTCTGTAAGATTTCAGCTTTAACATTTTATGGCAACTAGTCTACCTCTCAATGGAGGCTTGGCAGTGAAAGGTTGCATTCTCCTGATCCAACAGACAAGTCCTATCCAGCTTCAAGGGCAATTTTGTCATAAGGCTTCTATGAAAGTCATTGAAGGGGTTGTATGTTTTTGAAAGGGTATAACTCCTTTACGGAATTCTACACTCTTTTCCTAAAATCTCAGTTTAAGGCTCAGTCTAACAAACAAAGACAACCATTTTTTAAAAGGCCAATTGCCGTGGGTCCAACTTTTCTCACCCCAGGCAATCAGTGGTTACCACCACATTCTGCCACACATTTCCTTTGGCCATCTAAATATGCTTACAAAACGGCGCTCCATACTGGCATATTTAGGTGGAGGGTCCCAAGTAGTTGGACCTTCTCTCTATCATGGGGATATTAAACTTGTTAAACTTCTATCATGCCCGGACAACCTACAGCCATCAGGGCATGCTAGGAGTTGTAGTTTTGCAACAGCTGGAAGGCCACGAGTTTCATATCCCTGCTCTATAACATCTATATAATAGAGCATGTGGAAAGCAGTGGTTCTGATGGGACAACCCGTTTAGAGAGTCATCTGAATGTCCTCCTACCATTGCTGCTCTAGTCATAAGCTGGAGCAGGTATCACCAGGTGTGGGATCTTCGGCCTGATCCAGTTAGTGGTTTGTAGATGAAAAACCACTATGGCGTGTGGTAAGCCACAGTCATATAACTTAACTTTGATGTCCAAAACAAGGCATTGCTGAGATTTTGGAAAAATAGTGGTAAATTCCCATACCCGTACTTCTCTAGTTTCTGAAGAAAAAAAACGATCCAACATCCAAGGAGCTCTATTTTTTATGATGTCACCATGTTCTTAAGTATTTATGCACCTTGTATAAAATTATTGTAAATATTACTTGTGTTGAACTTGCTTGTATGAAATCTATTTTTCTGTAATGTTTTATTTTTGAGAGCTCTCCCTCTACCTATAAGCCCAAGAGTCGGACACTTTAATGTCCTTGTACATTGTTTCGTTCACCAGCAACTCATTGAACAAGCCAGAAAAGACTGAATTTTAGAAATGAAGCCATTGCATCTCCTTGGAGTCTCCACAACACTTGGACACTATTAATGGGAATTTTTTTCATTGCGTCCACATCAGTATTGTGAACCTTTGGGTTTTGAGAACTTTAGAAAATCCACCTAGGTATCAGTGCTTCCATGTTTACTGTGTAATGCGGTGAAAAAGGGGGGGTTCAAAAGAGCCTGGGGGCACTGTGTGGGCAGAGAAATGCCAATAGGTCCCAATAAAATAACTATTTTGGTATAATTTCCCTCAGCTGTACCATAGTGATAGACATCTTAAAATGAAACCAGAATAATTCTATGTGTTATTGTCAGCTATGGCACTACGGTATCTATTTGCTTGACGTAGATTATGCCCTGGCTAAATGGACTGTTGATAGCTTCAGAATTGTCCAAGGTTCTTTGAAAATTATGGTCAGAAAATTTAATTTAGATTCTAAAAGAGCAAAATTTTAACTCGTCTATCAGGGTAATTTCATAAAAGAGCTAAATCTAGCTCTAGTCCTGAGCCTGAGGATCATCTACACAAGTCAAGAATAAGCAAGAAGCAAGCCATGGCAATAATGCTACTTGGGCTTAGTGGACATCTAGTAGATCATCTGATCATGGTTATTGTTTTCTTCTGACCCATGTTCATGTCATTACATGACAATTCATTGAGAAAAGTCTATCTATGGTTAAGTTAAATCAAAAGGGTTGTCCAGGATTAGACAAAAAGTCTACTTTATTTACCCAAAACAGCACAACACCTGTCCATGAGCTGGAGCTTTACAACTCTTACCCTTTCACGTGAATAAAGATGACATACAAACCTAGACATAGCCCATGGACAGGTTGTGGAGCTGATTCTCTGAAAATGAGCAGATCTTTTTTCCGAATCCTGGACAACCAGGCTAGTCAAAACTGTGGTTGATTGATCCCTACAGATTACCACAAATTTGCACTCAAGATAGTTCACGTCATATTTCTATTTGCATTTTAGTCAGTCAACAAACATCCTCCAACATTTTTAAGCTCAAGGGCCAACCTCAACCATCACGGACCGTGATGGTTGAGGGTGGCCCTTGAGCTTAAAGATGATTCACAGTACTCATACTGAGTCACATTAAGTAATAATGGAAAAATCTAACCAAAGGACAACTGTAATATGGTTTTACGGTGGTGCCAACTAGTGTACTATTTGTGGTGGTCCTCAAACTGTAGAACCCAACCCAAGTCTACAGGGATAAGAAGTAGCCCGCAGAACAAACACGATCTGATCGTTTTTGATAGATCTCTTGAGCTCTGTAATTTGTCAATAAGGGTTGCTGTAATTTAGACTGTAGGCTTCCATTAAAATAGTTGTCATCTTGCTTCTCCAGTATTAAGAAAAACATGGTAAACTTGTTTCTCTCAGCTGAGGCCTAGTTTTAGAAAGCTCTGCTAAGCCATACAGTCAACTATCACCCATGAGTATACATATGTGGGTTGTAAGGTGCCTTAGACCTTAGTATTTAGTAGACATGACCTCAGTTGTTTACCTGCCCTTTACTTGTTCTTGCTGTCACAGACAGACGATCAAGACCTGCACCCCTCTCTCCCAACTGAGCCAGTTACTGTAATGTTCCATTGGACGCCCCAAGGGACATTATCTCAGTCTTCCTGTAGGAGCTTTGTAACATACCTCTGTAATATATATCGTAAGGAGCTCCATGCTTTTGCACTGTGATTGTCTGCTAAGTATATTCACTGAATATGGCAATAATAATAATAAAGGTGTGATTTTTTTTTTTTGGGAAACAAAATGTATTTTGTGTCTCTTTTTATCGTCGTCCAAATTATTACCTTGGTTTTATAGGCATTTACCAGCAACAGCTCCACACCCGTCCATGAGTTGAATCTGGTATTGCAGCTAAGCTCTGCAGGAGGGAATGGGGCTGAGCTGCAATACCACGGATGGACAGGTGAGGCACTGTTTTTTAAAAGAAAGCAGTCATGTTTTTCTAATCCTGTACAACCTCTTTAAAGGGAATCTGTCACCGGTGACCACCCTATCCAACGGTTTGCATAGATATGTAGCTGTGGTTCAGCTGATTAAAATGCAGTTTTTCTTTTTGTTGATCTGAGGCTCTGGTCCTGAAGTATGATACTTCTTCTTAATATGGAAAATTAGGGCTTTGGGAAAATTAGGGCATCTTCACTGCTCTTGTTGCACCAACGCTCCACTCATTTCTGTGGCCAGCAACTCCCTGGTGGCTTTGATTGACAGGGGCAGTCAATGGCAAAGCAGGGAGTGAGTGGCTGGCCACAGTTGGGTGCAACATGAGAAATGGTGACGCCCTTGTTGCACAAAAGGCCTAATTTGCATATTAAGAAAAAGGATCACAACTTGGGAACAGAACCCCGGATCAACAAAAGAAAATCAGCGTTTTAATCAGCTTGACCACAGCTATGTGTCTTTGTAAACAGTTTGTTAGGGAGGTCGCTGGTGACAATGCAGGCACACTTTGATTCAAAATGATATTTTTGGACCTCATGTTAGGAAGATGAAGAAGGTCAGGAAAGGGACCCTAATCTCAATTAAACAAGAAAATTGTACAAAGTTTCGATACGATAAAGTGATAGCCCAATTTTTTACTCTAGCTCTAGTAGTAGTAGCTTCTCAGCTGGTGGAGAGCAACCAGTTCTCTTATATCGCACTTGCACTTTCAAAGAATTGGGACGTTATACAGAAATGCAAGGAGATGTCATCCAGGCATGATAACTAGATTAAAAAAGCTGACTGCCTTCTGATGAGTGTTGTAACTCCTTTCTTTTCTCTGAACCTATGCAATTTTTGGTGGGGATGACCCCACTACACCAACTAAGAAACATCCATTCATCTGGTCACAGGACTAGGACTTTTCAAAGAGCACAGGACATAAATAGTGCTATGAGTCAGATGTGAGCTCGCACCGTGCACGTGGTTGGACACTCTTGGTAAAAGACACCAAACAGTAACTGAAACCGAGAAGAGATCATAGGTGTTAAACTTGGTTTATCGTTTCCAAGAAAACTTTATTGCCGGGGAACTGTATATGTGTATCAAGTGTAGTCACCATATCTGGACAAGTCACCATATCAGCAGAGGACATGGCATCAGTTGACATTATTATAATCCAAAAACATCCCTTAAACTGCACCTCCAGTCTCAGAAAACTTTAGATGGGTCATAGTGACATGCCATAGTTTTGATTAGTGAGGGTCTGGGTTCAGATCCCCAGGGACCAATAAAAAGTAGGGGCAGAAGTGCTCTGTCCAGCGCTGTGGCCATTAGGCTCTGCTCTTGAGATTGGAGCAGGTGATGTATGGGTTGAAAGAAAGTATATGAGCCCGCACACCTTAATGCTTGTGTCTACGAAGCGAGCCCTCCAGCTCAGCTCAAAACTTCTCCCTCAGGACCTGGATCCCTAGCAATGACAACTTCTGACACGTCACTATGACATGTCTAAAGTTTTTCCATAACTAGTGGCACACTTTAACGTGAAAAAAAAAACAACTCACAGAGGATTGGCAGATACTGGCACCATGGAAGCACAATGTGCTACAGATGGTTCCGTGCAACGGCTCCCTGCTAAATAATAAGAACATCGAGTAACTTTTGCATCCACTGGCCATAAGAGCTGGTACATTAGTGCCATCTGTGGCTACATGTTAAGCTGTAGTAGCATATCTTAAAGAAAATTCAATGCTCAAGGTTATAGAGGTTATCTCGTCAGTGGATTTTGCCAGGGGACACTGGAGACAGAAAGACATCAAATGAACGGATGTCTACGTAATGCATAGACTGTACAGGTCTGTGAGTACGAGAGTCATGGGCAGCAGAGATGGCATTTACATTATAGAGGAGTCTCCTCAGCAGAGAACCCTTCTCTACAACATCCATAAGACCTAATAAGGTGTACTGAAAGGTCACTTCTTCACGAGACAACCACCTTAACCAAGTGTAGACAACCACCTTAACCAAGTACTGGAGGGGGTATATATCTCACCCAGAAAGCTCAGATGGGTGAGTTTAAAGGGGCCCAGGAAAGCTGGGTTGTTTCAGCAAGTGTAGTTTGCTGGGACATGTTTATTTAAAATGTTTTATGAACCTGGATTTTTATGAAATGGTGGGTAGGTTGGTAGAGGGACCTGCCATTCCCTCTGACTCCAGTACAACAATTTCCCCTAGCCTAAGATGAACCCAGGTGTAGCTGCTGGGTTCGTTACTGTGGGGAAAAATACAAGACTCAAAAGCACATTTAGGCCCCTTTCACACGAGCGAGTTTTCCGCGCGGATGCGTTGCGGGAGGTGAACGCATTGCATCCGCATGGAATCCTGACCCATTCATTTCTATGGGGCTGTTCACATGAGCGGTGATTTTCACGCATCACTTGTGCGTTGCGTGAAAATCGCAGCATGCTCCTCTTTGTGCGTTTTTCACGTAACGCAAGCCCCATAGAAATGAATGGGGTTGCGTGAAAATCGCAAGCATCCGCAAGCAAGTGCGGATGCGGTGCGATTTTCACGCATGGTTGCTAGGTAACAGTCTATTCACTGTATTATTTTCCCTTATAACATGGTTATAAGGGAAAATAATAGCATTCTGAATACAGAATGCAAAGCAAAACAGCGCTGGAGGGGTTAAAAAAAAATAAAAAATCATTTAACTCACCTTAATCCACTTGATCGCGATGTCGGCATCTCCTTCTGTCCCCTTTACTGAATAGGACCTGTGGTGAGCATTAATTATAGGATCAAGGACCTTTGATGATGTCACTCCGGTCATCACATGGTACGTCACATGATCTTTTACCATGGTGAATCACCATGGTAAAAGGTCATGTGACGTACCATGTGATGACCGGAATGACGTCACCACAGGTCCTGTTGCTGCACAGAGATCAGATGAAGCCAGAAGGAGATGCCGGGCTGCGCGAACAAGTGGACTAAGGTGAGTTAAATTTTTTTAAATATTTTTTTAACCCCTCCAGCGCTATTGTACTATGCATTCTGTATTCAGAATGCTATTATTTTCCCTTATAACCATGTTATAAGGGAAAATAATACTATTTACAGAACACTGATCCCAAGCCCGAACTTCTGTGAAGTTCTCACGCGAGTGCAAAACGCATTACAATGTTTTGCACTCGCGCGGAAAAATCGCGGGTGTTCCCGCAACGCACCCGCACATTTTCCCGCAACGCCCATGTGAAAGAGGCCTTAGGGTCAGAGCTAGGAGACTGCATGACTTGTGGTTGCTGTGCACAGCCTGATCCCCATGTTTTATCGGAAGTACCTAAGTGAGGTAACGATCTGTTTAGTTAGCACCCAGACGGGCAGGTATTTTGTTTATGTACTACTTTTTCCATGGGTTCTTCTCCTAAAGAAAAGACAAACAAATTGTATCAGCCCAACGCTCAAGTCTGCTGATATCTAGGGGAGGTGTGTATGACCAGGGGAGTAGCACGCGCCTATGGGACCCCATAGCAAAACTTATCAGTAGCATGAATATGAGAATCTTATCATTATGTTGGTTTTCCTAATGCACAGAGATAATGCACACAGTGATGTCACAAACGTGGGTTAACATATACAGTGAAGTTACAGCTAGAGATGAGCGAATTTCAGGTTATGAAATTCGTTCACGCTTCGTTTACTGGTAAAAGGTGAATTGTGTTATGGATTCCCTTACTACAGACCATAATGCAATTCTATGACAGAATGCATAACGGAATGCTTTTAGAGGCATTCCGTCATAATAGAAGTCTATGGGCTGCAAAATGGATCCGTCCCGTTTCCGTTATGCAGGAGAGGACTCAGGACGGATCCATGTTGCAGCCCTTAGACTTCTATTATGACGGAATGAATAATGGAATGTCTCTAAAGGCATTCTGTTATGCATTCCGTCATAGAATTGCATTACGGTCCGTGGCAACGGAATCCATAACGCAATTCACCTTTTACCAGTAAACGAAGCGTGAACGAATTTAAAAAAATGGAATTCGCTCATCTCTAGTTACAGCACAGGCATAACGCTCACAATGATGTCACAGTACAGCAATAAGGCTCACAGTGATATCCTAACAGCATGATAATACACTTGGTTATGTCAGTAATGAATCAGTGATGTCACATCACAGAAAAAAGGCAAAAAGTAATGCACTCTTCCATTGTCCATACACATAACAAACAGCACATACACTACTCACAAAAAGTTAGGGATATTTGGCTTGTGGGTGAAATTTCAGGATGAACCTAAGATGCACTCTAACCGTTACAGGTGAACTTAATGCGACCTTCCCTAAACGTTTGAATGCACATGTCCAACTGTTCAGTGTTTCAGTACTTTTTGCACAACTTGCTTTTCTGCAACAAGGAGCTTAACAGCAATAACAGGTATTTGATCCCTGAATCGCCCTATAAATTTCCTTGTTCAATTAGAATTGGTATTAAACAGTCCTCCTCATCATGCTGCTCACATTTTGACATCATGTGTCCAAGACGACACCTAACAATTGATCAACAGTACCTGGCCATCGTGAGGCTTCAAGCAGGATGTTCTCAGAAGGAAGTGGCCACTGAGGTAAGAGTGTCACAGAGTGTCATCAGCAGGTTGTAACAGACATACAGAGAGACTATAAGGCTGGGTTCACACGGGCATTGCGGGAAAAGGTGCGGGTGCGTTGCGGGAACATGCGCGATTTTTCCGCGAGAGTGCAAAACATTGTAATGCGTGAGAAAAATCGGCATGTTTGGTACCCAAACCCGAACTTCTTCACAGAAGTTCGGGTTTGGGATCGGGGTTGTGTAGATTGCTATTATTTTCATAATTTATTTTTATAATTTATATTATAAAATAATAGCATTCTTAATACAGAATGCATAGTACAATAGCGCTGGAGGGGTTAAAAAAATAATAATAATAATTTAACTCACCTTAATCCACTTGCTCGCGCAGCCGGCATCTGTTCTGTCTTCTTCTTTGCTGTGTACAGGAAAAGGACCTGTGGTGACGTCACTCCGGTCATCACATGATCCATCACCATGGTAAAAGATCATGTGATGGACCATGTGATGACCGGAGTGACGTCACCACAGGTCCTTTTCCTGTACACAGCAAAGAAGAAGACAGAAGAGATGCCGGCTGCGCGAGCAGGTGGATTAAGGTGAGTTAAATATATATTTTTTTAACCCCTCCAGCGCTATTGTACTATGCATTCTGTATTAAGAATGCTATTATTTTCCCTGATAACCATGTTATAAGGGAAAATAATAATGATCGGGTCCCCATCCCCGATCGTCTCCTAGCAACTTTGCGTGAAGATCGCACCGCATCCGCACTTGCTTGCGATTTTCACGCAGCCCCATTCACTTCTATGGGGCCTGCGTTGCGTGATAAACGCACAATATAGAGCATGCTGCGATTTTCACGCAACGCACAAGTGATGGGTGAAAATCACAGCTCATGTGCACAGCCCCATAGAAATGAATGGGTCCGGATTCAGTGCGGGTGCAATGCGTTCACCTCCCGCATTGCACCCGCGCGGAAATCTCGCCCGTGTGAACTCAGCCTAAGAGTCACAGAAAGGCAGAGAAGTGGACGTCCTTTGGCAACATCCCACACTGATGACCGCTTTATTGTGAACAATGCCCTGCGGAACCGCATGATGAATGCATCACAGCTGCGGGCATATTTAAGTGAGGTAAGTGGCACCCAAGTGTCATGTCAGACCATTTGAAACCTTTTACATCAGAGTGGTCTGCATACTAGACGACCTGCAAGGGCACCTGACCACACCACCAGACACAGGCGTCATCGTCTTGCATGGGCCAGGGAGCATCTACGCTGGACGAGGGACCAGTCGGCCTCCGTGCTGTTCACTGATGAAAGTCGATTCACGCTGAGCAGAAATGATGGCTGCCAACGATGTTGGAGATGTCAAGGAGAGCGCTATGCATCAGCCCGTTTTCACCAGACGAGCCTTTGGTGGTGGTGGTGTTACAGTGTGGGCAGGTGTGTCTAGTCAATACAGAACTGCCCTACACTGTGAATGGTCCAGTAACAAGCCCATACTACTTGAATAACATAATTAATCCAGTCATTGTGCCTCTGCATGATCAACACAGGCCTAATTTTATCTTCATGGACGACAATGTGCCAGCTCATCAAGGTCACATCATGAGGGGATAGCTGCTGGAGACTGGAGGACCTCAAATGGAGTGGCCTACACTTTCTCCAGACCTGAATCCCATTAAAAACCTGTAGGATCAGCTGAGTCGCTGTGTAGAGGCTCGTAACTCTGTACCCCAGAACCTCAATAATGTGAGGGCCACCTTTCAAGAAGAATAGGGTGCCATGCCTCAGCAGACAGTAAGTCGACTTGTGAACAGCAGGAGACATCGTTGTCAAGCTGTAATTGATGCTCAAGGCCACATGACTAGTTATTGAGACATTTTTAGTGGGGGTATACCCAGCATTGACTTTTGTTTCAATAAATTGTTTGCGATGAGGTAATCACCATTGCTGCTTCTACTGAAATGCCCTACTTTCATGATATGATATCACTGCGTGAACTTTTTACGTTTCCATAAATATCCCTAACTTTTTGGGAGTAGTGTATGTCTGAGTGGAAATCCTCCCTTCCTTAGTTATTGGAGCCCCATAGCGGCTGTAGTTATACCCATGTGTATGTGATAGTTTGAACCAGAGAACTTTAGATATAAAGGAAAATTCAAGGCAAATGCTCTGGGCTAAAGCATCACCCATGAGGAGCACACTGGCAAGAACTTGATGCACAAGTTGCCCGTTTGGATATATCAAGGACCAAACTTACCATCCACAGTTAGCGGTTACTCTGTCCTCATATATATATATATCAAGTCCCATGACTTATTATTAAGCAATTGTCTCATGACATGGCCCCTTCTGACAGTGCACTGTATTCCTGGAAATTGTAATTAGATCACAATGAATGTGATTCCTCCAAAACAACTATTACTCAGATGGAAAGTGGAAGAAGACACGCTAAACCCTGGATAAGAAAATTCTGCAGAATAGGCGAAACCTTACCATAAACTCCCTGTGGAACCTACATTATGGAGCTAAACCAGATAACCTGACGTTCAATTGACATAACACATGGCAAAAGCATTTGCCAGGGGTTTGGGTTTGGCGAGTTACTCAATGATTACTCACAAATATTTGCAACCATAAAAGATCTTGTCTGTAAAGATTAAAGATGGAGCTCAGACAGAGGATTCAGCTGTTAACGAGATATTTCGGATTACTACACAGGTAACAGATGTGGATGAAAACCACTAATGCGTGGCCCTGTATTGCATGGCGTCAGACGTCAGTATTGTACTATTACACTGATGATATTGTACATTTAAAGAGGTTTCTGACCTACCAAAACATTTGCAAGTGGTTGAAAAGGTAAAAAACAAAAAGATTCTGGGTTCAGTATTCACCAGAAATTACAACGTATGTAAGAGGTTCCCCCTCCCCCCTGCTCGGGGTTGCCTCGTGTTTGATCGTACAACCTCTGGGATCCCTGCTGACCATGAGAACACTGCCTTTCATTCCATCTCATGGGACTGCCAAAGAGATGCCGACTATAGCATTGGCCATCTCCCGTTAACTCTGAATGGACCAATGGCGCATGCACATGCTCTCCATTTTTACGTCGGAGGGGCAGAAGACCACCGTTCTTGTGGTCAGTGAAGTCCCTAAGGTCAGACATGCAGTGGTCAGACTCTTATCCCCTAACCCAAGTACAGCAGATATGTTTATATCTTGGGAAACCCCTTTAATGAAGTTGTTTCATCATGATCACCATAATGCCAGGCCAGCGATCAGTCGCTCACCACCGATCCAGCTTCAGAAACCCTGGTCATCAGTACTTATGTCTACAATTTCCACATTGAAATTAATGGTCAGCCATGTAATATGTTTGGATGAACTGGGTCTAATAAAACAAGAGCGACTCTTAATTAGCATTTCTACCCCCCCATGTTATCCATAGGCCCAAAGGACCTATTAAGAAGGGCTGCATTCACAGGTAACTGTGTCAAAGGCCTGGGTACATTACATTGTGGACGTGTGTAATCTCAGGACCCTGGATATGAAGCTTGGTCTATATTTGGCCTATGCAGTGTCTTCACAGGGATCAATAATAATAGATCTGCATTTTTAGCTCTGACCTGTGTCACATGTAGTCTTTCATGTAGAACCTCTGGCCTCATTAGTTACAGTGTGGAATTCCTAATACAGTAATAGACCCCATGCACATGACCATATTTTCAGTCCGCATCCGATCCACCTTTTTTTGTTGTTGCAGATCAGGTGCAAACCTATTTATTTCAATGGGGCCACAAAAGATGAGGTCAGCACGTCCGTTTCACAGCCTCGCAAGAAGAACAGGTCCTATTCTTGTCCTTATATTTTAATACATAGAGGACATTACTACCTGATCTAACATTGCAGCCTATGTGAGATTCATTGTGTTCCTATGGAGCCCTGTCACAGGCAGGGCTCTATAAGACCTATCGTGCAGGCCTCAGATCCTTCAGAGAGCCCAAGGCTGCCATAGCAACTGACCGACTCTCTCGATCCTGGTGTGAGGAAGCAGCGCTCCCCGGGTCGTACCACTCAGATGGAATTATCGCCAATGACTGGAATTATCGCCAATCACAGACATTGCCTCCGGGTGACTGCTGTGTAATACAGCAGACACCTGGCTGCCAGGTGCCTTCTCAGCGGGCTCCATGTTTTAACACCAGACTTCCGCCGTACACAGTGTTGGACTGGTCCACACCACAGTACCAGAGGATCCTCCGGTGGGCCCAGGCTCTGCTACCACAGTGGGCTTCAAAGGTCCAATAGCTAAAACCCATTTGGAGTTGCCTTTTGAGCCAATCACTTGCCACTTGGATCTGTTTCTTTGAATCAAAACCTATTAGACATTATCGATGATATAGGGGTTGGGCCCCAAGAATAATTTTCTGGTGGGCAAAAGAAACCCCAGTCTGACATTGGCCGTACATATATGGTGAAGGTTCGTAAGGGGTTAATTGCTGTAAATTTCAAAAAAATCGATGAATTTATTCCCTATTATTTGTGGCAGATTTATCAATTTTGTGCTTCACAGATGAATTTTACATATGGGATGTTCTATATATTATAATATTGTGACTACATACATCCACCAGGAACGCTGGGAATATGAGCAGGATGTGTACGTGATAGGGACCAGATATTTAGGTTTCACTCTCTCTGTGCGGGTAGCCTGCCCCCCCCGTCCCCCATTCTAAGTCACGAGTCACAGGAATGGATTACGCAAGGGGCAGGTCAGCTGTTGTGGTAATGTCATCCAGCTGGGGATCCCAGGATCCTGCAGCCCCCTGTATAATGTAAGCTGCAGAGCCTTAGGATTAGTATTACAGGCCAGGGGACTGCGGTAAATCTCCGCATGACGGGCTCTACCTCACTGCACGGGTCAATAAAAATACAAAGTGCATCAGACGCGATATAAATACAGAATAATATGTAATGGTATACCTCGAGTAAGTATGTAAAGAAGAAATACAATTGTAATATGTAACCACAGAGACCCATAGGCCTGCACAGGAGCTGTGTACACAAACAGGTAGCAGGTTTTGATGGAAGATTATTGCAGAGTTGCTTTCTTTGCAAGGCTCTGGTGCTGTATTGAAAGTTCTGCAAATGGCTAAGGATTCTGCTTGCTGCAGCTGAATAGAACCATAATTCAGAGGCAGAATATTAGTCCTTAGTCCTGGTTGTAATCCTCTGTGCCATAAGTATTTCTACCGATTGCTTGTACCTACCCTGACACACTGTAACACACTTCAGCTGCATGAAAGCAGCCCAAGGTGAACATGGAAGGTAAGCAGGAGGGTTTCTATTCACTGACAGCACAGATTTTGAAACAGTGAGAAGTAACGGTTCTTTTGAGGAGGCTATCAAGCACAGCGCCGTACCTTGTTAGTGGCTACGCTGGGTATGGCAGCTCATTTGAATGGGACTGAGCGGCACCGTGTGACTGATGGATGTGACAGCACCGGCCGAGGAAGAGACCACATCACTTGCAGAGAGCGGCGCAGTCCCTTCTAATAGGTGATCGGTGGGGGTGTCGGGAGTTGGACCCTCCCCGATCAGACATTAATAACCTATCTGGAAAATAGGTAATCAATATTTCACTCCAATCTAGACTTGAATGCCCTCAAATCATGCAGACCTGCCCACCTTGGCGCAATTCGCAAAAACACGACCCTAATACACATACCTGATGCCTTTTATGCCACATTTTTGCCCCCAGTGTGAGACAGGTGGCGTACGTTCAATGGAGGCACACCATGAAACTGCTACAGAGCCAGGGTAAGGGAGGCCCAGAGCTGAACTCCTTCATCTCCTGTCAGGAAAGTCACTGCAAAGACATTATTTCACCTTCCCTTAAATGGTAACTGTATAAATTCCTATGCACTGAGCTCCCCCTAGTGGTGGCTGCAGGCAGCCAGCTTTGTAATAAAAGGGAAGCTGGAGATTTATCAGTGTGCTCATTCTGAGCACCATATTTATTACAATTTTTTTGTATAATTTTTTTTCTGTTAATAAAAAAAAAAGTTACCTTGTCAGAAATCTGGGGGCGTTGCAAGGGACTAATTGTCGCACGTGTACTGGGGAATTGGTTTTGCCAGGGAGGTCCATACTAAGTTTTGCTCCGGGATCTTATGAGATCTGCATATGTCCCTGCAGATGGCCCTATGTATGGATCAATGCAGACATGAACACCCTCATTGTTATTTCCAGTGCATTTCCTAGAACAGGTTCTATTGATAGATGCTATTCGCTGTGGCCTGTAGTTACTAAGTGTCTGGAATTACCATCTACACTGGGCTGAGATATTCTGGCCCCTCTCCCAGATGTCTCCTATTATTGTAGATTGGTTACACTGAACACTTTTTGATCATTACATAAAACAGAATTTTACACAATGGTTATAACACCATCTACACCTGGATTGCTCAGGTAACCTGATGGGAACAGGTAGCATTGGGGGAAGGGGGTGCCTTGAATTACCAAGGATACTGTATTTTTTTTTACTGGAGAACCAAATCTGTATTAAATATGCACATGTGTGAGTTTAAATTCAACTCATCGACTCCCATGGCCTGTGGCATTGTCAACATTGAGGTGTTGTTTGCACCAGGAGTGTGTCACCAAGGGACCCGGCCTTGGTGGAGTAAAAGCCCTAGTCCAGGTGTCCACTAAAGTAGTTGGGGGACACCATATAGATAGTGTAGCTGGTTCAGCTATTTCAGGGCGGGCTTTTACTGGGAACAGGCAATGTGTTGGGTGGGTGCCTGTTCCCCATGCTCCAGTCCGGGATTTTGGAATATGCCCATGTCCAGGGATGGTATTTAATCCTGTTGCTGGACTTAGGTATGGCTCCCAGTCTCACTCTGGAGAGTGTGCAGACAGAGGCCTGGTGAGGCTCTGTCAGTGTGGTCTCAGCTAGGCAAGGCTGAGGGGCCACGAGGCTATGCAATAGCCTGGACTTTGGGGGACTCAGCGACGCCTGGGAACAAGCTTTGAAAGGTCAGAGTTGGGAGGACTGCGAGACCACAACCCCCTCCAAAGGTACTGCATTTGTTACAGCCTGAGGGCTGGTAAACTGTATGTCTGGGGTAAGCCGCAACTGGTTCCATGTGGGAACGCTATCGTATAGCCGAGTTAGGGATACGATGTTTATTATGTTTAGGTAGAGCCCAGATGGGCAGGCTTTTGTTTTATGCCATGTTGTGTATGAAGAGTGTAAAAATAAATCACACTGTTTGGACCTGAAACCCAGTGGTTATGAAGATAATTCTGTGAGAATGACCCCCGAATAAGAGACGATCCCTTACAGGCCTTAAAGGGTTTGTTCAGGATTTTGCATCCTCAGGGTAGGCCATCACTATCTGATCGGGCAGGGATCTGACACTCCCTATCGATCAGATGTTCCTCAGTAGCTCCTGTGCCATTACTACACAGCTCCATCCACTGTGTAGCCATAGACCTGGTTACAGCAGCACTGCCCCCATTTACTTTAGTGGGAGCGGTGCTGCAGTAATCAGCTCCGTCCGTCGACTTGACCCACAAAGATTGGATAGTGATGGCCCATCACCAGTAAACTCCTGGAACCCACTTTAAAGGGTACCCATATGGATCCGTGAACCACGATGCATATTGAAAAAAAAAAACACCAGGTGCATTAAAAATACAGAAATCTGAATAAAACCAGGTAAATATAATCGGCACAGTTTTTTCCCCCCAAAGTTAATACAGTCCCGAATCTGGCTACAAGAGGACCTCTGCCTCTGACAAATAGGTCTTAAAGCACAGTAGACATTGTCCATACGGATCTACGTGTGATGGAGATCAGTGCATGACTTTGTCTATATAAAGTATTTGTCTATAATATAAAACATAGCGCCACCATGTGTTCTAAATTGAAAACTCATGGCCTGACGGATGATAGGAGACAAATTGCTCCTTTTATTTATTTTTATTAACTTTTGCCTAGAACTATTGAGACCAGGACAGGCTGGTGAAGTGTTGGACTCCAGTGACCACCCCTTGACACCAGGCCTTCATGTCCACAACATTCTGCAAGTCTTTGTCACTCACTTTTACAGGAGGATCACATTCTCTACATACCATGGAATCAGAAGTGTCCATTTAACTGTTGTACCAAAAACTTAAAGAGATATCCCATTATTAATGTAAAAAATTAAAATCCAATATCACATAATACATGACAGTCTCTTTCTAACATACTTAGAACCAGCCCTGTACCTCCCATGGATCCAGAGATCTCCCCTTTCTTTGCTCCAATGGCTCTGCTAGGTTGATGGCAGCTTAGGGGGTGTGCACTTTTTCAGGAGGCATGTCCCTTCTACTGCAGCTAGTGGCAGTTGAAGGATGGAACTGAGCAAGTGCGTCCACCTCGGTGTGCAGGACAGAGATATTAGAAAAAGAGAAAACAGCAGGTGGCGCTATACACATAGATTTCAGTCAATAACTCCAGGTGCTGGTTCGAAAACTTTAATAGGGTTGTTCGAGATTCAAAAACATGATTAGGCTTTTTTTTTCCCAGGAACAGCACCCCTCTTGGCTAGTGTCTGGTATTACACCTCAGCCCCATCAAGTGCCGCGGCAGACCTATACATGAAAGCAATGGGCTCACCAGAACCTTTAGGGTCTGTTCACATGTGCTGAATTTGAAACAGATTTCAGCACCGATTCCGCTCCAAAAGCCATGTCAAATTTGACGACTACCCTCATTCCATAGATGCAAAAAGGGTTCCACAACCCTATTCACATGCAGCAGAAATAATATGGGTAGAGGACACAACAAAGTGCTTCCGTGGGGTTTCGTCCCGTACTTCCGTTACGCAAAAAGATAGAACATGTCCTAACTTTTTGCGGAATGGCCAGATCACGGACCCATTAAAGTGAATGGGTCCGCGATCCGCTGCGGCTGCCCCACGGTGGGTGTTTGTGCATTGCGCCACTGGGCGCACACGTTGGTGTGCAAGAGGCCTAATCCTCATGCAGATCTGCTGCACATCCAGCAGCACCTTCACAGCAGAAATCGGCCTCAGATTTCTGCCACGGAAATAAATGCTGGTTTTTATGCCGAGCAGTGACCTTACTCTTAGGCCTCTTTCACACGGGCGTCCCGGATTTGCTTCTATCTTCATTCAGCAGGACCTGCGCTGACGTCACCACGCGGTGAGCACAATTACGTCATCGAAGGTCCTTTTGCAGGTCCTGAAAGAAGAAGAAAGAAGACGATGCCGGCTGCGCAATCATTTCGATGAGGTGAGTTATTTTATTTTTTAACCCCTCAATCGACATTTTAGTATGCATTCTGTATTAAGAATGCTATCATTTTCCCTTATAACCATGTTACTGGTAATTTACTTTAATAGGGTCCGGGGTTGCTCATCCCTATCATCTCCTAGCAACCATGCTTGCGGATGCTTGAGATTTTCACGCAGCCCCATTAATTTCTATGGGGCCTGTGTTGCGTGAAAAACGCAGAATACAGAACATTTTGCGATTTTCACGCAACCGCTCATCTGCATAGCCCCATTGAAGTAAATGGGTCCGGATTCAGTGCGGGTGCAATGCGTTCACCTTGCGCATTGCACCCGTGCGGAATTCTCGCCCGTGTGAAAGGGGCCTTAGTGAATAATAATTGAATGACCGAATTAGGGAAAGTATTGTCCTATATGGTTTCAAAAACCTCTGGCGTATCACACATTGCCACCAACTCCAGAAGAGGTGAGGTTATGATAGTAGTGACAGGCCAGTCCAGTGGGGGATTTGAGGGTCAGATTCCTCGCCATTATATGCAGCATGAAAAAGAATATTCAAATTATTGAATTTAATATTTTGGGGTGGAAAAAAGTTTAAGGTTCTGGAGCCACCATTCTCAAGCTAGATCATTAAGTAGGACTAGATACTATATTTTCTGGTCCACTAACACCATGGGGGTGGAAACGGGCACAGTCGTAGAAGAACTGTTGGAAATGTCCTTCTTCTGTGCCTTTAATAAAAATGTTCTCTAGGTGCATGCATCCACAAACATTTCAAGCTTCTTGATGCGGGACTCCTATGAAGACACTTTGGTCTGTGGTGAACATCTCTACTACAGAGACAACCTACCCACCACTGTTTCATAAAGAATTTGCAAAATATCGTATTCTGTGAAGGGTTATTGCAAAACATGAAGACAGTCCTAGATTCACCATTCCCTTCTAAGTAATCCTATGTCTCTCAAAGAGGTTAGGTAGATGGATACATTTATCAATAGAGGCATTTATATGTCTCCACAACTTGATGGACCTTCTACTGCAGTGTTCCTCAACTCCAGTCCTCAGGGCCCACCTGCCAGACATGATTTAAGAATATCCCACAGAATGAACACCTGTGGTAAGTCCTGATGCATTGACACTATATGACCTGCTCAACAGTAAGGAAATCCTGAAAACATGACCAGCAGGTGGGTCCTGAGGACTAGAGATGAGGAACACTGCTATAGAATCCATTCAAACATCTCCACACCTTGAGAGATCTGCTAGAGAATCATGGAAACATCTCCAAACATTGATGACCCTTCTACAGAATCCATCAAAACTTCTCCACACCTTTATGGACCTTGTACATGGTAAGAGATGTGAGAAGTCAACCAATCAATAAATACATTTAAGACTCATAGCTATTTGCCAATTTTCCAACCTAGTTATCCAGGAGGTCATGTTGCAGTTGGTTTTCTGTTTAGCTGCTACAAGGTTATAACCCTAGATCTGGTCAGTTCTAGTTGTGTTCTGAATACTTAACTATCAGGCATGTTATTCTCAGTCATGTGGCAGCGATCCATAATGACTTTATCTGCTTCATTCCAGTGCTGTCAAATCTTTGTCTTGCCATATTTACACGTGAAAGTGGTGATTACCTGGCTCTGTCCATGTCACCAGCCAATGGTGCAATGATTCATTCACATCAGGATAAGAGGTACCCTTAATTAAAAAGAACGTGATCCGTAACATGAGAGCAAAATGGCCAAGTCTCTATATAGATGTAGAGAAAGCGACATAAGAAATCCCAACAATGTGGCTGAGAGAGTTGTGTGCAGATGCTCTCACTTAAAATCAAGAGCTTGTGTTCATGGTTGAGTGAAAGTCGGCTAGTCACTTGGGGCCAGCTCCAAAGTAAAAAAAAAAGGGGACTTAGGGCCCAATATTTTACAGAGACAGTCCATGATTTGGTGGCTTAGCCTCAGGAGAAGCCATCAATATCTGATGTCCCTTGCTGATCTGCTGTTTCAGACTAGCTCCGGCACTGGAAGTCGAGCTGGAACTACACAGCTCCATCCATCACGTAGTGTGTAGTTTTGTTATCAGAGCTACTGAAGAACAGCTGATCGGTAGAGGACCCTTGATGACCTACATGGAGGATGGGAAAATCCTAGAATACCTGTTCTATTAAACTCATCACATCAATTATCAAGGTCGGTCTAAGATCAATTACAACCTGCTGCTGGATCGGTCAATAATAATATACCCAGGGGCCTCTGATGGTCATCTTCCATTTTCTGCCATACCATCTAAAGCTATGTTGACATGTCAGGGTTGAAATCCGGTTATCTGTTCTGATCTAGGAAAACTGGAATTACCGGATTGGGATCCCAATGGCTATAATGGGGACCGTTGGGTTTCCATGATTTTGCCAGACAAAATATGGCTGCAGGCGGCTGTATTTTGTCCTTTTTTGCAAGATTCTGTGACTAAGGCTTCCGTCAGAAACCCTGTAGCAGATATGAACCTAGCTTTTCCATCAGGATGATGTCTATGACTTTCCATCAAGTATGGTGGCCAAACTACACTGCTCAAAAAAATAAAGGGAACACAAAAAAAAACACATCCTAGATCTGAGTTAAATAAATATTCTTCTGAAATACTTTGTTCTTTACATAGTTGAATGTGCTGACAACAAAATCACACAAAAATAAAAAAATGGAAATCAAATTTTTCAACCCATGGAGGTCTGGATTTGGAGTCACCCTTAAAATTAAAGTGGAAAAACACACTACAGGCTGATCCAACTTTGATGTAATGTCCTTAAAACAAGTCAAAATGAGGCTCAGTAGTGTGTGTGGCCTCCACGTGCCTGTATGACCTCCCTACAACGCCTGTGCATGCTCCTGATGAGGTGGCGGACGGTCTCCTGAGGGATCTCCTCCCAGACCTGGACTAAAGCATCTGCCAACTCCTGGACAGTCTGTGGTGCAACGTGACGTTGGTGGATAGAGCGAGACATGATGTCCCAGATGTGCTCAATTGGATTCAGGTCTGGGGAACGGGCGGGCCAGTCCATAGCATCAATGCCTTTGTCTTGCAGGAACTGCTGACACACTCCAGCCACATGAGGTCTAGCATTGTCTTGCATTAGGAGGAACCCAGGGCCAACCGCACCAGCATATGGTCTCACAAGGGGTCTGAGGATCTCATCTCTCTACCTAATGGCAGTCAGGCTACCTCTGGCGAGCACATGGAGGGCTGTGCGGCCCTCCAAAGAAATGCCACCCCACACCATTACTGACCCAATTCCAAACCGGTCATGCTGGAGGATGTTGCAGGCAGCAGAACGTTCTCCACGGCGTCTCCAGACTCTGTCACGTCTGTCACATGTGCTCAGTGTGAACCTGCTTTCATCTGTAAAGAGCACAAGGCGCCAGTGGCGAATTTGCCAATCTTGGTGTTCTCTGGCAAATGCCAAACGTCCTGCACGGTGTTGGGCTGTAAGCACAACCCCCACCTGTGGACGTCGGGCCCTCATATCACCCTCATGGAGTCTGTTTCTGACCGTTTGAGCAGACACATGCACATTTGTGGCCTGCTGGAGGTCATTTTGCAGGGCTCTGGCAGGGCTCCTCCTGTTCCTCCTTGCACAAAGGCGGAGGTAGCGGTCCTGCTGCTGGGTTGTTGCCCTCCTACGGCCTCCTCCACGTCTCCCGATGTACTGGCCTGTCTCCTGGTAGCGCCTCCATGCTCTGGACACTACGCTGACAGACACAGCAAACCTTCTAGCCACAGCTCGCATTGATGTGCCATCCTGGATAAGCTGCACTACCTGAGCCACTTGTGTGGGTTGTAGACTCCGTCTCATGCTACCACTAGAGTGAAAGCACCGCCAGCATTCAAAAGTGACCAAAACATCAGCCAGGAAGCATAGGAACTGAGAAGTGGTCTGTGATCACCACCTGCAGAACCACTCCTTTATTGGGGGTGTCTTGCTAATTGCCTATAATTTCCACCTGTTGTCTATCCCATTTGCACAACAGCATGTGAAATTGATTGTCACTCAGTGTTGCTTCCTAAGTGGACAGTTTGATTTCACAGAAGTGTGATTGACTTGGAGTTACATTGTGTTGTTTAAGTGTTCCCTTTATTTTTTTGAGCAGTGTAGATTCCCAGAACTCTCTCCCTTCACTTTGGGGGCCCTGTTCTGAAGAGAAGAGTGGGTCCTAGAGGTGGGACCTGCACCTCACATTGATGGCACATCCTATGGTGATATTCCATACATTTTGCAGATTGGAATACCCCATTACGGTCTCCACACAGCTTTCTAATAGACACATGGAGCTGATTTGGGTGACTTTTTTAAAATGGTCTCTGTTCCCCATATCAACCAATCACTACGAAGCTTTCATTTTGTATTCTGTGTTGTGATTGGTTGTCATGGGCAACAAAAACAGTTTCATAAATCTCCCCTATTGTGTGCTTTGGGAGTGGCTCTCCGATAACAGGTTAGACTATGAGCTACATTCAGTAGAACAGCCTGACCTTGATTCTTTGCATCCAGTGCCAAAGTATGACTGAACTGGTGATGTCCACCACAAGATATCAGTCATGAAGAAGTTCTAGCCACCTGCCATGAAATACTTCCCCCAGAGATAACCCTCTGATTCTAGGCAGACACTCCCGCAGCTTTCTGGTAATGTCCGCTATCTTGCACCTGCAGGTTTTGAAGGACACATAGGATACCTAAATAAACTTTACCTAAACTACTGTTTCATTCTGAACACAACACTTTATTGTAGGTTGTAAAGACATTACATTTATCCCTCCCATGTCCACCTCCGGTAAAATTGTCTCTTCTCTGAAAGGCTCCAGCTTACGGGAAAATAAAATAGTGTTGACGATGGAGATGAGTTGAGATGATTCAGGAGTGAAAACCAATGAAATCAAAAGGGGCCCAGCATGCATGTGGGACCTGCACTTCCTGGATTTCATGGTCACTGTTATGGCACCCAACAGGTGAGCTTTAGTGTTAGGACCCGTCTTATAGAGATCGCCTTGGCGTGCGGCAGACGGGCTCAAATGATTTTGTACAAAATGTATTTGCTAAGCACCTCTAAGTTATAAGCATAGCATAGCATTTGCAATGTAATATACTCTTGTACTCTACTTTTGGTTTGTAGAGTGCTGTTGCACATGACAATACTTGGGCCAGCTGATTACCAACTTCTAAAGGCTAACGAGCGGGACAATTATTAGGAAGAAGCATTCGAATGAAAGCTTGTTCACGATAATTGCCCTGTGCCACTGGTCACCTGATGAATGAGCTAATGATCATCAAGTGCGAGCATCGTTGATGTGACACCAAAATAGTTTCTGGGCAGCAGGTCATCCTGTATAAACATCGATCCCTTGTTCCCATACAGCGAAGATGACTGCTACATGTAAATGCAGGTCTCACCTCAGGTGATAAGGCAATTATCAGGAATGAACTACAGTCCTGATCGAAAGTTTAAGACCACTTAAATGGCAAAAAATCATATTTAGCATGGCTGGATCTTAACAAGGTCCCAAGTAGAGCTTCAACATGCAACAAGAAGAAATGGGAGTGAGACAAAACATTTTTTGAGCATTCAATTTAATGAAAACAACGAATAAACTGAAACAGGCAGTTTTTCAGCTGATCAAAATTTTAGGCCCACATGCCTTAAAAAGGCCAAATCTGTGCAAAGATGTGAATTCATTGTCATTTTCTGTCAGGTAGTCACACGTTGTGATGGCAAAGGCAAAAAAACTCTCCCTTTTTGAACTTGGTCGGGTTGTTGAACTCCATAAGCAGGGTCTCTCACAGCGCGCCATCGCTGCTGAGGTGGGACGCAGTAAGACAGTCATTTGGAATTTCTTAAATGATCCTGAGGGTTACGGAACAAAAAAGTCAAGTGGAAGACCCAAAAAAATTTCACCAGCACTGAGCTGGAGGATCCAATTGGCTGTCCGACAAGACACTGGACGATCCTCGACCCAAATTAAGGCCCTTACTGGTGCTGACTGCAGCCCCATAACCATCAGACGGCATCTGAGACTGAAGGGCTTCAAAAACAAAAAACGTCTTCAAAGACCTCGTCTCCTTGAACGCCACAGAACTGCTCGTTTGGACTTTGCAAGAGAGCACCAAACATGGGACATTCAAAAGGTGGAAGAAAGTTTTATTCTCTGATGAGAAAAAAAATTAACCTTGATGGTCCTGATGGTTTCCAACGTTACTGGCATGACAGGCAGATTCCACCTGAGATGTTTTCTAGGCGCCACAGTGGAGGGTCCACCATAATGGTCTGGGGGGCTTTTTCCTTCAGTGGAACAATGGAGCTTCAGGAAGTGCAGGGGCGTCAAACGGCCGCTGACTATGTCCAGATGTTGCAGAGAGCATTCCTCATGACTGAGGGCCCTCGTTTGTGTGGTAACGACTGGGTTTTTCAACAGGACAACGCTACAGTACACAATGCCCGCAGGACAAGGGACTTCTTCCAGGAAAATAACATCACTCTTTTGGCCCATCCTGCGTGTTCCCCTGATCTAAATCCAATTGAGAACCTTTGGGGATGAATGGCAAGGGAAGTTTACAAAAATGGACAACAGTTCCAGATAGTAGATGGCCTTCATGCGGCTGTCTTCACCACTTGGAGAAATGTTCCCACTCACCTCATGGAAACTCTTGCATCAAGCATGCCGAAACAATAACGGCGGAGCTACTCATTACTGAGTTCATGTTTGGAAGTTGGATTTCTGTTTTGGGGGGTTTAGTTTTTTTTTGGAGGTGTGGTCCTAAACTGAAAAACAGCCTGTTTCAGTTTATTCGTTGTTTTTATTAAATTGAATGCTCAGAAAATGTTTTGTCTCACTCCCATTTCTTCTTGTTGCATGTTGAAGCTCTACTTGGAACCTTGTTATGATCCAGCCATGCTAAATAGGATTTTTTGCCATTTTTCAAGTGGTCTTAAACTTTTGATCAGGACGGTATTTAGATTACCTGACTGAAACCCAACCTGATGTCACAGCAATTATCTGACTGAAATCCATTGTGGCGTCACAGTAGATATCCATTGTGGCGTCACAGTAGATTACCTGAAACTCAATGTGATGTCACAGATCATCTGACTGAAACCAAATGTGATGTCACAGCAGATTACCTGACTAAAACCCAATGTGAAGTCACAGCAGATTACCTGACTGAAACCCAATGTGATGTCACAGCAGTTAACAGACTGAAACCCACTATGACATCACAGTATTAACCTGAAACTCAATGTGATGTCACAGATTACCTGACTGAAACCTATTGTGATGTCACAGCAGATTACCACACCAAATGTGGTAACAACTTTCCTAACCAAAACCCACTTGTGATGTCACGTCTACCCATCAAGATGAAACCTGTGATGTCACAGTAGGCGATCTATGGCCAGACACCAAGAACAGAATGCCCCTCTCAATGAAAAGTATACGGGCTCCTTCATTTCCACCTAATTTGATGATTGGGCTTTAACCATTGACCACTTCATTCATGGCTCTCCAAAAACTAAACCTTTACATGTGATCTAGTAGAAAGAAAGAACAATTTTTTTTTTTGAGCCCTTGCCTGCAGGTTCCTCGGTGCAGCTGTATAGTTTGCACATACAGTATATTGTATATGTCTACTACATAGGTTAAAGTCCCCTAAAGTCAATACGTAAATCATATATAGGTTACTCAACCAATGAAATAGCAGCCAGACCAGTGTGGTGGCTAATTTTTTTTTTAAATTCTCCTGGCTTTTAAATTCCAGATCATGTAAAGAGGAATCTCCCAAGGAAGTGAACCATCTTGCTAGCGCCTTTTCTTAGAAGTGGCTCCCTATGAATATCACTTCAAAACCCACCTCTGCAACAAGCCTTGGGGTTTGACAAGCCAAATATCCATCTGTAGACAGCTATTTTGGGGTGCTTGCCCCTCGTCAGTACTGAGTACGTTCCTGGCTGGCTGGGTGCGATGCCTTGAATGCGGCTTAGGCAGGGTAAGCCAAATTCCAGATCATGAAGTGTTTTGGTGGCATGGGTAAGACAAATCCAGTCCAAGACTCCATACCCAATGCCCTGCAGTCCATGGGGAAAAAAAACAAAACAATCCCTCTGGGAACCATTATGGCTGGCTCTAAGCACGGTCTGCCATTTTTACACCTTGCCTCCGCCATTATTTGAGCTGGACTAATGAAATATAAGTTTTGGGTTTGTTTGAGGGACACTTTCTTGTAATGTGGAATATGGTCTTTGATCTGCTGGGTTCCTGGGAACTGTAACCAAACTGAAACATGGCCTTGGTTAAGCATCTTGCTTTGCTATGTATCAGACAGACCAAGATAAATGGTAACCCCACTGATTTCACGGACCTCTCCTTACATTTGAGATGTATGAAGTACCCACAGACCGAACGTCTGCCTTTATCGGTAGTTGATGTGGAGTTTGCCCTCCTTTCATCCTCTGTATGACATTCTTGTGGGATTTCATGAACTACCCATACAAAGTCATGGGAAATGCACACAACACGTGTACATGGCTTTTAAGAGCATCATACAACATAAATCTTGTAGAGATCCACTCACTTCCATCCGATTCCTTAAAGGGTTATAGTACCTATGTAACTGGCTGAACTGTTTCAGGAGGTTTTAAAATATGCAAATTAGCCTCTAGGAGCAACGGGGGCGTTGCCATTACACCTAGAGACTCTGCTCTCTCTGAAACTGCCTCTTCCTCTGCACTTTGATTGACAGGGCCAGGAAGGTGTGATGATGTTTATAGTGCCTGGTCCTGTCAAAGTGCAGAGGGAGCAGCAGTTGCAGAGAGAGCAGAGCCTCTAGGTGTAATGGTAACGCCCCCGTTGCTCCTGGAGCCTCATTTGCATATATTAACATTTTTCTCAGCAATGCGGGCACATATGAACATGGGACCAACACAGATGTCTTCAGCTGCCAAGCGCACATAGGTACAAAACTGCTGACAGATGCCCTAAGGTTTTCTAATACCTTTCCCCGCTCACTGTAACATCCTACTAGAAGGGCTGTGTGAAGAGCTACTAATTTGGGTGACTCAGGCCCGATAGAAGAAGGAGCAGGGCCCATAAATGCACAGATGTAAACCAGATGTAAGGCTGGGCAACGCTCCCACCCTGACCTGGACATTTACAATAGAAGAACATTTATCATTTAGCATATAATCCCTTCCAGGCAAATTAAACCGTCAACTGAGACAATCCAGAAAGTCACAAAAACTACAAGGAAATCACATCAAGCAATAAGACGCCTTTCCAAGGAGAAGAGAACGGAGTGGAAAATTCCAGGTGATACGAGCAGCCTTCTACTGGATGTGGTGCGGAGAAGTGATAAGCAGCGATCACGACCTTGTAACGTAGATACGGTATGGAGATCAAATTATATCACTTTATTACATATAATAACAATTGGACACAGGAATTCTGATAATGCAAATCATAAAAGAAAAGCGGGAGCCATAAGAAGAGAGCAAAAGGAGACAGACGTGTAATAAACCCATTGGTGTCAATGTAAACGTATGAAGCAGAGGACGTGGTGTTAAAGCTGTGCCGTGGTAATTATAAAAAAGAAAAAAAATGTCCGTCATTGGTTCACCCTTCCCACTCATAGGACAGGACAACGTGGCAGATACTGTCGAGTAACCGTTGCTTTGGGTTGCCAAGGACGTGACTGATACAGGACCATCACAAGGCCAGCTATAGCCTAGAGTCTACCAGTGATGGCTAACCTCCGGCAGTCCAGCTGTGGTGAAACTACGACTCCCAGCATGCTCCATTAATTTCTATGGAGTTCTAAGAACAGCCAAGCAAGTGTACATCTTGGGAGTCGTAGTTTTACCACAGCTGCAGTGCCAGAGGTTAGGCATCACAGGCCTAGACAGACTGGCTAACAGACGAACGACGGCAGAGTCCCCTGGAAGTAACCTAACCCTGAAGCTACAATAGATCAGAAAGTAGACAGACTAAGAATTATAAGCCTACTCCATGAAAACTGAGGGGTGTGAGGGGGCGGAGCATGACACAGTGATGCTTTCTTTGGTGTTCTTGAATCGTTGTGTCATGCTCCGCCTTCTCAGGCCCTGCACTAGGCTTAATACAGTGTTAGTTTTGCCTGGCGTCTTCTCTTATAGCGAACGTACCACTAGTTTTCACCCTTAGATAGATGACAAGAATACAGGATGCCTACGTTGTTGAACATACTTCTTGCATAACTGAAAAAATGACCTTGAGATGCCAAGCGTCCTGAAGGCAGGGGGACGGTCCAGAGGGCAGGGGGACGGTCCAGAGGGCAGGGGAGCATCCCAGCTAACCTTCCCAACCCCTCCCCTCTGCTATTGAGTGATAGCTCTAACAGAAATCAAGTTATGGCGCTGTTACTCAGGAACAGGGGGGGGAGTCAGGACACCTGGTATCTCGGTTGGTGATTAAAACTTTGTGTTTTCAGTTATGCAAGGGATCTGATATCCACTTGTATTCTTGTCACCAATCTAGGGGTGTTATCACTTTGGGGGGAGAGGGGGGGGGTGTCAAAACTGATGACAGATTCACTTTAAAGAGGTTCTCACGGATTGTGGCTTCTGCAGGAACTGAAACGGTCATTTACCTTCCACATGCATTCATATAGGACGTTTCTATGGCTGTCCATACAGCACTGCAGTGTATATATAGACGTGAATGTAAGCAGAGCCACCATAGCTAGTGCTCTAGCTGAACTAGAAGATAAATTACAGACATTTTGCACGATGGGTGGCAACATATACTTTAGGAATTTCAGAGAACCCTTTAAAGCTCAACACAGGCAAGATGTCAGCAAGTAGTGAGATGGGAGGTGGTTTCCACTCTGCCAGGACTGGTGGACATAGCAGGGCACCTGAATGGGGAGAGCTGCTGTCAACTGGCACAATCTTCAATCCTCCTTTTTATCTTTTGATCCGTCTTGCACTGCCTGTTGGGAAAATAGAGGCAAAAATGAGGGTGTCGGTTGACAATTGCTTGAGGCAGATAGAAGCACTGATATTTCGCCTTGCCACCGTAATGATTTCAAGTGTGGTCCAACTAACTACATTTTATATGGGGTGTTGGAAGGTCAGTGTCAGATAACTGCAACTTAAAGGGCACCTATCAGGAAAATCAATCCTATTTACAAGGCAGTATGCCTGGTTTGAGTTGATCCTTCTGATTAAAATGATACCTGTCTTGTTAAAATTGTTTGCGGCATTCCTGAAAAAAAAAAATACTTTTATTCCTTATGCAATAGCAGTTTTCAGTGCACCGAGGGGAGGGGCATAGTCCCTCAGCTTTCCAGTGCTGGCCACGCCCCTCAGTGTACTGAAGCCCTCACTTGCATAAAGATTAAAAGTCTTCTTTCTAGGGAATGCCACAACCGATTTTCACAAGACAGGTATCATTTGAATCTGTAGGATCAACTCTTTAATAAGGTTGATCCTGCTGAGAGGTGCTCTTTAATAAGGTTGTCCAACTCTGGAATATGGAATATGCTGGGAAGTCAGCTAAAATAAATAATAGCAGTACTATTCAGATAGTAGATACAACAACGTCACTCCAGTTTTCCCCACTGGGCTTTGGTCACCTGGCTGCAGTCGTCGCAAGTGACTGCTGCAGCCAAGCACCAGTATCATCGGATCACCGTAGCTCCTGAGTTGCCCATTTCCCAGCATTGTCCTGTTTCTTGCTGTATAAAGTTCATTTTTGCACAGGCAGGTAGTGCTTTATATTAGTAAAATAACCAGTACACATCCATCTAAGCCTCTACGCCACCCCAGGTCCAGCGTTGCACCACTCTGGGATTGGTTTTTTTCTGGCCCGTTATGATATGACCACTGCAGCCAATCACTGGTGTTAGCGGCAACGCTCCTTAAGAAGATGACTTGCCAAATTGTTGATGTGGCCACTTCTAAGGTTTTTGGTTTCTGACCAAGGTTTTATTTTTTTTGTCCGCCTTCACTTGCAGTGACATCCCTTTGGACCACCTTTACTCTATGGGTCGGTACCATTACGATACCAAATGAGTATCATTTTTCATGTTTTAATACTTTTTGAGCAATAAAAATACTTTGGCGTAAAAAAAAATCATCAGTTTTTTTGCGCCACCCTATTCTGAGAACCATAGGTCTTGAACTGGAGAAGCGCAGCAGTAACCAGCACTGTCCACTACACAATGGGAGGAGCTAGCCAAAAACAGCTGATCGGTGGGTGGTGCGTGGCCTATCAGATATTTACAGCTTAGCGAAAGGATAGGCCATCAGTAGTAAAATCCAGGTCAACTCCTCGTTTTGGATCCATTGATGGTGGTGTACAGAGGTGAAATGATGAAAACTGCGCCACCGTCCAAATACTTGTGTATCCCACAATGTACAGCACTTGGTACACATTCTGCCCTCCCTCATTACCCGATTATCAGTATATAGATGTAATTACTGTAATTTAATGTATCCCGAGTCCTACACAAATTAGGAGAACATCTGAGGAATTTTTGGTGATGGCTTCTCCTTAATGAGACCACACCATTGTGATCTGTAGAACATACTCATGCTTGGTTAACTCGGACACAACTGGGGGGGGGGGGGGGGGGGGGGGGGATGCAGACAATGCTGAGGAGTTCAGTATTAAATATTCCATAAAATTTTAATTAGGGAGATGTGAGGCGTACAAAAGGATTTGACTCACGGGTCTACGGCATTCTTTGTACGCTCTGCTTAAAAGCGGCAAAACTGCAATGCTGCAGTGATGTCCCCAAAACTCAACCATCCCTGCCAAGGAGTTTGCTTAGCTTGGGATTAATGCAAGAGAAGGTGGCCTTCTCCTTAGAGGGTATTACTGTGAGTGGATTACAACCATCAAGTCATGTGGACCAAATGGAGACCCCCTCCAAGGCTACTTTCACGCATGCGAGCTGCCTATTGGGGTTCTCTGGATTGAGCATAGCCGGAGAGTGGCGCATGCTCACCAGACCCCATTGACTATAATCGGATGCGGAGGGGATCTGGACGCTCCTCGGCATATATGCTGGGATTCAACTAGACAAAAACCATTGCGTGCTACAACTTTTGTCCACCCGAATCTCGGCTGATATGTCAAGAAGCATCTCGTTACAGACAAACGGGTTCAGCAGGCAGGCGGCACTATCCGGCTATGCTGGATGCGGAGAACTCCGGCAGGCTGTTCTCCGACGGGACAGACTGCTGGATTTCTTTGATGCATGTGTGAAAGTAGTCTAAGTGTTAATGAGAGCCTCACGCAGGGTGGACTCTGGAGGAAACCCAAAGACAACCACAGTTTGTAAGACTGACATGTAGGACTACATCACTGACTCCACCGCGTGCTTCGTTACCAGGAGCAGCATAAAGTAGTGACAGGTAATGTTGATTTCGGCGGTCTGCCTAACTTACTGTATAATTATTGCAACTCGTGATGGAGAAAAGTTGCGGTTATTTATGAGCCACTCGTTCCAACCACCAAGTAGAAATCCATCATGAGGTGCAATGACTATACAGTAAGTTCTCAGCAACCACCTAATATTAGCACGAGTGACAGACCACTGAAATGTGCATCATTTCTCAGTACTTGATGCTACCCATGGTGAGGGCAGTATAAAGTGAATGACAGGTTCCCACTCCTTCGTTCATTTCAGACCCCCTGATATTCAGTTTACAACATGCTCCTAGTTTCAGACTGCTTCTCATGTGGAAATGGTCTTTTCCCAGTAACACATGCTGGATCTGTGTGTCCAGGATGCTGCTGTCTTCCCCCTGCAAACTGCCTTGTGTTTACTTTCCTCCCTGTCTATAGCCTGCGAGGGGCTGCTCTCCATGGATGCTTTCCGACCTCTCCACGCTCTGATCTTGTGTGCACATCCTCCTCCCTCTCCAACACAAAGTAGAGAGAGCAGAGAGACAGAGCAGTAAGAAACAGGAGAGCACAGCTCTGATTTAGATCACATCCAGCAGCACCAGCAACTAGGTGAAAGGCTCAACGGGGTTGTCCCATCTCACACTTTGGTGGCATATCGCTAGGATATGCCACCAGTGTCGGATAGGTGCGGGTTCCACATCTTTTTACTAGAATGGGGCCCCCAAAGTAAATGAGGGCGCACCGCACAAGTGCAGCCACCTTCCACAGGAGTGCTGGAACTCCAACAGAAGTGAATAGAGAGCACGGTGCAGTGCGCTCTCCTCATTTTCGGTGGCCCGTTCTGGAGACAGCTGTGGGTCTCGGAGCAAGCAAACTCTCATTTATGTCCACAATGAAATGTGACCTCTTCAGCAGGTGCACAATCTACTTAGTCGGGCCTTTTCAAGGACTACACCCTGCAAACAGCTTGCTTTATATTATTATGCCAGGTCTGGGGCTAGCAGCAATATATTAGAAACCACCGCAGCACTTAACGGGTTAATGGCTCTACCCAGAGCCGGCGACCACATATGGGATTTAGGAGGTTAAATGGAACCACCATGGTCAGACTATTTATATCAGCCGGTAATGTAATACATGTCATCCAGGAGGAATTCTGTATGTGTGCTTGCACCAGTTTAGGAGAGGAGGTGGGGAAATATTGGGGGTTCTAACTCTACAAACCGCTAGGGGGTCATTCACACGACCGCGCTCGGTCCGGGAAGCACAGTGCAATAGAGCGGGGATCAGACAGGAATGGACTGTGTCATAAATCTCTATGATTAGGGGCGGACTGGGAACCTAAAGTGGCCCTGGAAAAAAAACCACAAGTGGCCCTATGTTGTAGGCAGGTCTAAATTGATAGAAGGTGGGACAACAGAAGTAGGTGGGGCCAGCAATACCATAGTGCAGCACAATATACCGCCCCAGCAGCTCCAAATACACACACAGTGCAGAACAAAATACTGCCACCCCTGCCGCAGTATTCAACTGTATCACAGTCCTGAGGATGGCGATACAGCTGAATGCAGGAAGGCACCTGCGGCCACCGGTCAAGTACCTGATACTCCTAGGATTTATTAATGCTGAGAGCATTAGACCATTATGTACCCAGCTGGTGGCAGTGAGGAGGGCTCAGTTGGCCCCTGGGATATTTCCCAGTAGGGTCTCTGGCCAGTCCGCCCCTTACTATGATGCAGTCAGTTCGGGTCAGTCCAGGAGATGTGTCGGACGCACCACGTGTATCAGACAATGTATTGATTTATTGTATTTTCTGCAGACCTTCGCTCAAGATGATGAGAGTGATATCACCAGAAGAATCCCTTCACTCGCAATCACCTAAATTGGCCATAGTCTACAAGTGCTGGGAGCCATTGATACCAGCAGCCCCAGCACAGCTGTAGGCCCCATTCTCACGACCGTATCCGCATTTTTTTGCGGATCGGATGCGGACCCATTCATTTCAATAAGGGCTCGAAAAATACAGAGACGGTGTGCTGTCTGCATCCGTATGTCCGTTCCGCAGCCCTACAAAAATATAGAGCATGTTCTATTCTTGTCCATTTTGCGGACAAGGATAGGCCTTGATACAACGGGTCCACCAAAAAAAATAATAAAAAAGATTAATCACGGACATCATCCGTATTTTATACGGATCCGCGTTTAGCGGAAAGCAAAATACATATGGTTGTGTCAGTACAGCTGTAGCCAATGTTTGGTTCTACTCATTGACAATCATTTTAATGATCCAAACAGTTCATTAAAGGGGTTATCCTCAGGATAGGTCATCAATATCAGATTGGCGGGGGTCCGATCAGCTGTATGGGGAGACGGCGCGCACAGTGCTGTCTCCCTTCTCTTTTCCTGTACACTGCAGCAGCAGACAGGAAGAAAGAGGGGAGACAGCACTGTGCGCGCCGTCTCCCCATACAGCTGATGGACAGGGGTGCCAGGTGTCGGACCCCCGCCAATCCGATATGGATGACCTATCCTGAGAAAGGGTTATCAATAGCAAAAGCCTGGACAACCCCTTTAATGGGAAAGGCCAACAAAAAAAATTAAGTCATCGATGTCAGATCGGCGGAGGTCCGACACCCGGCACCCCCGCTGATTAGCTGTATGAGGTCACATTCATGTTCAATACTAAATAACGTTCTGTCCAGGAGGATATCGATGACCCGCTGCTTAGCAATACCAGACACCTCCACATGTAGAAGAAAGACGGCTCTCCATACAAACCATTGCAATGGGCCAGGAGTAGGAATCAGCATCCAGGGTACCTCCATAATACTGCGGAGAGACGCTGCTAAATACCACAAGCCCCGAAGAGAAGACTAGCCAAACTGACCCCCAAATCCGGCACAGGCATCAGCCTCTGCAGAAAAGACTTTGGTCGCCAAGACAGAGATTTAGTGGAGGTCCACACATGCCACATGATTTTTGGCATGGGTTTAAATGCCGATTTGGTGCTGAAAACGGTGCCGAATCTGCGGTAAAACAACGGAAGGCGGCGATGCAGTTCATGCAGCCGAGGATTTTCAATGTGCGATTACACAGACTGATTATCTAGCGATTGACCAAGTTGAGGGTATGCTCACACGCGGTAACCGCGCCAAGAATGGATGTGTACCGCGTGGACACCCCAGAGAGCAGCGGCGGGAGCATACTCGCGGGTTAACTGGATCTAGACCAAGAGCAGGACAGCAGCATTGAAAATGAAAAGCCATGGCAGAAATCACAGCGGTTTCTGTGCGGGATAGGCAGCAGAGTTTGACGCGGTGGTGTGAACATACTTTCGACTAGCAAGTTAAAGGGTCACATACTATTTTCTGCCAAGCCTCTCACACCCCCACCTATCAATAGTTGCAGATAGTTAAAAAGTAACAAAACTCTTGGAAAACCCTTTCAAAGGGGTGACCCTGTTATTTATTTATTTTTAGCTCCGCTCACAGCGCCGAGTCTACCTAGCTGCGCAGGTGCAACCCCCATACATTGTGGGTTGAAACTGAGCTAGGATCCCGTGCCCCTTGTATGCCACATGATCCCGGAAGTGCCCACATAATTAGACCGGGGAGCGCAGTGCTCGTCCGTAAGGTATAAAAAATGTATCATTTTGAAGGTTTTTGTAAGACTGTGTGCAAGATAAGATTACAAAAAATAAAAATAACCGGATAACCCCTTTAAATCCGCAGAAATGTTAAAGGGCATCTGTCAGCAGTTTTGTACCTATGACACTGGCTGACCTGTTACATGTGCACTTGGCAGCTGAAGGCGTCTGTGTTGGTCCAATGTTCCTATGTGCCCGCATTGCTGAGAAAAATGAAGTTTTAATAAATGCAAATGAGCCTCTAGGAGCAACGGGGGCGTGGTCGTTACACCTAGAGGCTCTGCTCTCTCTGCAACTGCCATACCGCCTGCACTTTCATTGACAGGGCCAGGTGCGATGACATTTACACTGCCTGGCCTTGTCAAAGTACAGAGAGCACGGCAGTTGCAGAGAGAGCGGAGTCTCTAGGAGTAATGGTAACGCCCCTGTTGCTCCTAGAGGCTCATTTGCATATATTAAAACATCATATTTCTCAGCAATGCGGGCACATATGGACATGGGACCAGCACAGATAAGTTCAGCTGCCAAGTGCACATGTAACAGGTCAGCCAGTGTCAGAGGTACAAAACTGCTGACAGATGCCCTTTAAAGGCCTATTTGAAGGAGTTGTCAGAGATTACAAAAAAGGGGCTTGAGACTAAGCTGCAGTGCCATACACAGCCCATGAGTGAGAGCGGCGCTGTCTCTGCCCTCGCCGAGCTGTACGATAGAAGAGGACGACTTGAGGATCGAGTGGAAACACTGGGATCCCCTGGAAGTATTTGGGTGACGGATATATTCTCTCGGCTCCACTCCCTTAAGAGAAGTCACACATTCCGATCCCTTCAAGTTTACAGAGGCTGGCGAGTTGTAAATAGCTGCTCCCTAGCATGCCGTGTGTAACAGGAGTGTCCCCGGGGCCCCTCCTTCTGCCAGCCTGCGAGTTATCTTTATTACTAGCACCTAGCTCGACTTTAGAGGTGATTAAGTGACTCTTAACTCGTGACTTTGAAAAAGGCCAGCACGACGACAGGCCGGGCCGCACGTAGGCTGCAGGTGAATTCCTCTGTGTGGCTAAGATTCACGGCCTGGAAGAAACTCCAAATTTATTATATTTGCCATTTACATGTATTAAAAAAAATCATCTTGTGAAGAGTTATTACATTTACTGACATAGTATGGCGCCACCTGGTGTTTAAAGTGTATATCAATGTGATAATAAGCTGAGTATTGTGGATCCCCATTCCTGCCCTCGGAGAAGTGATCCTTACTTAATTCAACAGCACCCTACGCAAACTTCTTCTATGCCGCATATCAGGGAATGGACCAGAGCTTGTCCCAACATACGGTAAGGCGGAGAAGGCCACACTGACTATTTTATTTCACTACTCTAGACTCTAGGGTACAATTTTTATCTAGACTTTACTAGGGGTTATATTTACAGCTGCCAGAGAGGGAAAGAGACTGACTGGGGATTTACCGGTGGTATATTTACAGCTGCCAGAAGGGGAAGGAGACTGACTGTGAATTTACTAGTACTATATTTACAGCTGCCAGAGGCAGAATGCGACCAACTTGGAAATTACTGGGGACTATAGAAGAAATTTATCAAGGCTGGTTTTTCTAATGCCAGTCTTGACCTTTTTTGTGATGCTCCAAAATTTTTGAGGTGCACACCTTTTAATTTTGAGGCATCTCGGCAAGCAGCAGAAGCTGAAATCTCTGGCGCATCTCAGCAAGCAGCAGAAGCTGAAATCTCTGGCGCATCTCAGCAAGCAGCAGGAGCTGAAATCTCTGGCGCATCTCAGCAAGCAGCAGGAGCTGAAATCTCTGGCGCATCTCAGCAAGCAGTAGGAGCTGAAATCTCTGGCGCATCTCAGCAATCAGTAGGAGCTGAAATCTCTGGCGCATCTCAGCAATCAGTAGGAGCTGAAATCTCTGGCGCATCTCAGCAAGCAGCAGAAGCTGAAATCTATGCCAGTTAAGATTTCTGGAGTCGCTTTCCAGCAGAACACCAGCATATGTTATCTTGCATGATTCAGTCCTCGCCCCCTGGGGCCTTTTTTTTTGGCAATAGGTAGCAAATTTTGTGGAAAATGGAGCATGAGCAAATATCTGCCACTATTCTGCCGCAGGGGGCTTGATAAATCTCCCCCAATACTTACAGCTGCCAGAGGGGGAAGGAAGCAGGTTTGGAACTAACTGGGAACTGTTTTAACAGATGTCTTAGGAGAAAGGAGACTGAGTTGGACACTACTGGAGATTTTGCTGGATTAAAGAGGTTTTCCGGATGAATGATATTGATGACCTATCAGATTAGTGGGGGTCTGACACCTGACCCCCCCCCCCCCCCCCACACACAACCTATCAACTGTTCCCTGGATTCTTTGGAACTACACAGCAGCGAGTTACTGCAGCTCTGCTCTCCTACACTAGAATGACACTGAGCTGCAATACCAAGCGCCGCCCACAAACATAAGTGGCGCTGTATCATTAAAGACCCCTTTCTTCTTACATCATTCAACCTCTTTAACCCCTTGTGCACTGTTGCCGATCTTCAGATTTTCTGTCCCGCATTCATTCTAGATATTTCCTTATGACAAACAATCCTGCCGATGGCTGCCATCTATATAAAGGTGCACAGCGACCAGGACAGGAGAGGAAGGCAGAAACTTTACCCCAGAAAAGTCTGTCCTCCGGATGGATCATGTCTAGATTATAAATAGTGTTCTGCACCGGACGGCTGTTCCTCTGCACCCAGCCCTGTACAGACGGCAGGGCCAAGGAAATCCGCTTTCACTTATCTCCTGACATGGCGGGATTAACATTCTCCACATTAGTGACCTTTCGAGATTTGGTTTGGTTCACGTTTGCCAAATTTTTGAAAAACAGAGCGAGACAGAGACGGAGAGCGAGACAGAGACGGAGAGCGAGACAGAGACGGAGAGCGAGACAGAGACGGAGAGCGAGACAGAGACGGAGAGCGAGACAGAGACGGAGAGCGAGACAGAGACGGAGAGCGAGACAGAGACGGAGAGCGAGACAGAGACGGAGAGCGAGACAGAGACGGAGAGCGAGACAGAGACGGAGAGCGAGACAGAGACGGAGAGCGAGACAGAGACGGAGAGCGAGACAGAGAGCGAGACAGAGACGGAGAGCGAGACAGAGACGGAGAGCGAGACAGAGACGGGGAGACAGAGAGAGAGAGAGAGACACAGAGAGAGAGAGAGAGAGAGAGAGAGAGAGAGAGAGAGACACAGAGAGAGAGAGAGAGAGGAGACAGAGAGAGAGAGAGAGAGAGAGAGAGAGAGACACAGAGAGAGAGAGAGAGAGAGAGAGAGAGAGAGAGAGAGAGGAGACAGACAGAGAGAGGAGACAGACAGAGAGAGAGAGGGAGGAGAGAGAGAGAGAGAGAGAGAGGGAGGAGAGAGAGAGAGAGAGAGAGGGAGGAGACAGAGAGAGAGAGAGAGAGAGAGAGAGAGAGAGAGAGACAGAGAGAGACAGAGAGAGAGAGGAGACAGAGAGAGAGAGAGAGAGGAGACAGAGAGAGAGAGAGAGAGGAGACAGAGAGAGAGAGAGAGAGAGAGAGAGAGGAGACAGAGAGAGAGGAGACAGAGAGAGAGAGGAGACAGAGAGAGAGGAGACAGAGAGAGAGAGAGAGAGAGAGGGAGACAAAGAGAGAGGAGACAGAGAGAGAGAGAGGAGACAGAGAGAGAGAGAGAGAGGAGACAGAGAGAGAGAGAGAGAGGAGACAGAGAGAGAGAGAGAGAGAGAGAGAGAGAGACACAGAGAGAGAGAGAGAGAGAGAGAGAGAGAGAGAGAGAGAGGAGACAGACAGAGAGAGGAGACAGACAGAGAGAGAGAGGGAGGAGAGAGAGAGAGAGAGAGAGAGGGAGGAGAGAGAGAGAGAGAGAGAGGGAGGAGACAGAGAGAGAGAGAGAGAGAGAGAGAGAGAGAGAGAGAGAGAGAGAGAGACAGAGAGAGAGAGGAGACAGAGAGAGAGAGAGAGAGGAGACAGAGAGAGAGAGAGAGAGGAGACAGAGAGAGAGAGAGAGAGAGAGAGAGAGGAGACAGAGAGAGAGGAGACAGAGAGAGAGAGGAGACAGAGAGAGAGGAGACAGAGAGAGAGAGAGAGAGAGAGGGAGACAAAGAGAGAGGAGACAGAGAGAGAGAGAGGAGACAGAGAGAGGAGACAGAGAGAGAGAGAGGGGGGAGACAGAGAGAGAGAGAGAGGGGGGAGACAGAGAGAGAGAGAGAGGGGGGAGACGCAAGAGAGGGGGGGCAGAAGGAGAGAGAAAGAGGGACAAAGAGACAGAGAGGGAAAGAGAAAGGGGCAGCCCGGTGGCTCAGTGGGTAGCACCGGTGGCTCAGTGGGTAGCACTGGTGCCTGGCAGCTCTGGGGTCTTAGGTTTGAAAATCTACATGGAGTTTGTAGGCTTGTGATGCCGATGTCTGTACAGCACTGCGGTATATGGCAGCACTATATCAGTGCGTGAATTAATAAAGAGAGAGAGGGGGAGAGAGTTTTAGTAATCTCGTACAATCCCTTTAAATAAGATGAACTGATAACGACCATCTATTACTGTGGGAACCGATATTTTGTGTAAATAAGGCCTGCGGACGACACAATGGCCGTCACGGAGCTCTGCTACATGTGACAAGGCAGCGTATTCCAAGACGACTTGTGACAACATTTCACCATTGTGTTTTCGTGGAAGTAGAAGAAAGCAAACAGCACTACATCAAAAAAATAAGAGAGGGGGAGGGGGTAGTATTTGTTAGCGGCTCTGCCCTAGGTAACCTCCATTAACAGGGATTGTCTTGATGAGACCACCCCTTTAACCTCTTCATTGCCAAAGGGGGTGTCGCCCTCATTCAGCTTGCAGTCACCCAGATAAAATCTTTTGACGGTCACAATGGAAGTAAATGTCAAAGAATATTCACGTCAGTACCCGCTATGTCGAGACCTTCAGACCTGTCAGTAGATACTGGCTTCTTAGGGTTTGGATACCAAGAAAGAGAAGATGTCATCATGAAAGACCTTCACCAACCAGTGACTAGGGAGCACCATGTGCCAGGCTCCCAGGATATCTAACAGGCGTGGACCCCACCTCTGAGACCCTCTACTATCTCAAGAACGGGACCCCGTCTCGCGCTGCAGTGAATGGAGAGGTGGCCGCACACCGACAATTATAGAATTTCTGAAAATACGAGAAAGGCCTCATGCACACGGCCGTGTGCACCACGGACACGGACCCATTCACTTGAATGGGTCCGCAATTCCGGAGATGCGAAACGGAGTCACGGAACGGAACACCAGAAGCACTACGGAGTGCTTCCGTGGTGTTTCTTTCCGTTGTTCCACACCGCAAATAAATATGACATGTCATTTTTTTTGCGCTGCGGACAGACCACGGACCCATTCAAGTTGAATGGATCTGGCCCACTGCACGGATGTTGACCGTGCATTGGGGACCGCAATTGCGGCCGCACAACGGCCGTGTACATGAGGCCAAAAAGTGTGATTGGCAGTGGCATGTGCGGCCACCTCTCCATTTACTGCAGTGTGCAAATGGGTCCTGTTCTTGGGATAAAAGTGGGTCACTGAGGTGGGACTCGCGCCTGTCGGAGATTTATGGCATACCCTTTGGATATGCCATAAATGTCCAGATAGGAATACCCCTTTAAAGAGGTTGGATAACCAATAGCGGACAAGAATAGGCATATTCTATTAGTGCCGGCAAAATGCGGAACGCACATTGCCGCTGTCTCTGTATTTTTCGGATCCGCAAAACACACACGGATGTGTGAATGGACCCTAAAAGCGCGACCAGCACATAAACTGACTGGAGCTCTGCGTGCAATGGTAACATCCTTGTTGCACCAAGGGGCTTATTAGCATAATATAAAATCGTTCATATCTCTCGACTGGCACCACGTATCAATGGGGTTAGATTCAGCTGCTCAAGGCACATCTCCCATGTCGGATGGATTTTATTTTATTTTTTTAAAGGTATGTGCCGACAGATTCCTCTTAAATTAGGGCGAAACCATTGGCTATCTCAGCCTAGGTACCAATAGTGGAGATCCCCTTAAAGTGGCCCCAGGGTTGAGAACATCAGCTCTAAGATGTGAACTTTGTCCACAGTCAGCGAAACATGATTGATTCGGCTATTAGTCTTACAAGGAAGGCCATGGAGCGAGCATCTGACGCCTATAGTCAGAGTTATGAATAAGGGCTTTGTTATGCGCGGTATTTAAAAAGGCATAAATGCCGTTATCCGCCACAATGACGAGGTTGCAGGCAGTGTAAAGCCGCATTCACGCGTCTTTGTTTTGGCCGGCGATTTCCATCAGCCTCCACAGACATAAGGTACAAGGGAAAGATCTGCACCTGTTCTGTGTTTAGAGCTGGAAATCACTGACCAAACACTGACCGTGTGAACGAGGCATAACTCTAGGTGTACGCCGCATAATAATGTCCAAATCAATCACATACCTGCCGGCTTATTATAGCTACGGTTTTAAGGGGTTAATTAAGATTAGCAGAACTCCCCAAAAAAGAGTGGAGTAAGCGACTGAAACATTAGGTTTAGGGAGCCCAAAAAAATAAATAAATCAATGCCCGGCCGGCCATTACCGGACTGTGATGCGTGATGCCGCTCTAATGGTTGGGTCCTTACCTGCAGCTTGGCGTGTTCATTCAGCAGCCGGTCGTACTCCTTTGTCAAGCCCTCACTCTGCTTTTTGATGGCGATCACCTCGTTCTCGGATTTCTGCAGGGCTTTGGAATGAAAAACAAAATACGAGATCAGTCAAGATGATGCATTAGGCGCACAGTTACTGCTTAGTGAGATGAAGCCGGCCCAGCAATCGGCTGATTACTGCAGATCCGGCTTTAATACAACAGAATTTGTATTGCCGACACTGGAACAAGAAACGTGGACTAGATGGAAGCGACGTGGGGAAATCTGCTTGGAATTTGAATGATCTCCCCCGGGTATTCCAGTTTTCTGGCTTCTATAACGTATAGAAATGTATAGGACAAGGCGATAAGATGGCGAGTACAGTGAAGTACATGGATGCTACTGCATTAGCACATATCGGCCATAGGCTCCCATGCGTAAAAAACCCGGATGCCTCCGTATAGAATAGCCTAGTGGATCACAGTACCCTATAAAAAATATTGATGTTTACTGGCCCAGCGGAGGCCAAAAGGACACTATTTAACCTCTGCCGTGTGAATAGGGGGCCTATGGGTACAGTGACCGTATATGCCAGGAGCTTTCCCTGTACATACAGCAAACATACATATATAATTGGTCAGAGTGCCCATGGACTGTGTATTCGGAGGCATGTACCGCAGCATATATCACTTTAATGCGCTAGACGTGTAGGTAATAGACTTTCCAGGAAACCATAATTCAGCTCTCTCAGCGACATTACAGGCAGGCCATGCGGTAAATCAGTGCACAAAAACAGATCTGCTTTGCAAGCTGATGCAGGCAGAAATACAGCCGTGTGAAGCTGAAGGTGACAGGGGATGGCGGTTATGTTATAAAGCTTGGAAGGGCACATGGATCTGCTCCTCAAACACATTACAGGGCATATATGTGACCTCCTACCAAGACGTCCAGTCATCAGAAGTTTGAGAGAGAAAAAAAGTTTTCAGCAAAATCTCCACTTCCGCAGCAAAGGGTATAAGAAGCTGAGATCTGGGCTGCTGTTTGCATAGAAGAGGTTTTATTCGAAGCCATTCTCTTCTTCATCAACAGATGCAGGTCTATGTTTACTCCTAACAATATTCGTATTGTCCCCTGTGGGTCTATTCTGCAAGTGGCAGCGTCAATCTCACTTTGTGAGGCAGAGGGAGAACGCGCTCAAAAGGAGTTGTAGGAAATTAGAAAGACGCGGCTGCTTTCTTCCAGAAACGGCGCCACTCTCCTCCATGAGCTATCATTTACTGCAGATCAATGAACGGGGGTCAGCTGCAGAACCAGGCACAGCCTATGCACAAGAGTGGTGGGAGTCTGAGCGCTGAGACCCCACCCGATCCCTAGAATGAGGGGAGAGAAACACGTGTATAGTGCGCTCTCTCCCCTCGCTGCACAAGACGGCCACCATATGAGTCCGTCTCAATTCCAGAGAGGAGAGCTGAATATGTGTGTGTGCGCTTCTCTCCCCTTGTTCTAGGGATCGGTGGGGGTCTCAGTGCTCAGACCCCTACTAATCTAAACTTTTGATAGGTCACGCTCATTGGGCACATGGCCAAGGTGCAGATCAGTCCTATTCAAGTAAATGGGTCTGGGCTGCAATACCAAGCACAGCCACTATACAATGGACGGCGCTGTGCTTGGTGAGCTGAGAAGAGGCCGCAGTGCTCGATGCAGCTCCACGGCCTCTTCAAACAGCTGATTGGCAGGGATGCCGGATATCGGACCCCCACCAATCAGATACTGTAGACCTATCCTAAGAAAACGTAATTGGAGACATATTACTAGTACATGCCCCCAATGTCTGATAGGAGCCGGTCCCACACCTATACTTAGAACAGAGATCGGAAAGGGCCGGAGAGCTTGGCTATTTTCGGAAGTCCCTCCCATTGAAATGAAAAGGGAAGCGCATCGCACAAGCGCGGCCACCGCTCCATTCACTTCAATGGGGCTTACGGAAATAGCTGAGCCAGCGTTCGGCTATTTCCGGCACTCCCACAGAAATGAATAGAGAGTGGCCGCACACGCGCGGTGCGTCCTCCATCTCTTTGCAGTATATGAGTGGGATCCAGAGGTGGGACCCGCACCTATCAGACATTGGGGCATATCCTGGCGATGGATATGCCATCAGGATAGGGCTGTGATGGCTAACCTCCGGCACTCCAGCTGTGACAAAACTACAACTCCCAAGATGTGCACTTGCTTGGCTGTTCTCAGAACTCCGTAGAAATGGATAGAGCATGCTGGGAGTCGTAGTTTTAGCCTTCAATGGGATAGGTCATCGATATCTGATTAGCATCACTGCCAATCAACCGTCTGTTCCTGGAAAAGCCAAATAATAAAAGGGATGTCCGATTCTGAAAATACACTTTTTTTTCTGTGAGGTTTCCTGATAAGAGGATCACAGGGGTTCCCGCTGCTGTCACTGCCATTTCTCTGATAACTACAGGGGGATGTCAGAAGCAGAAAACCCCTTTGGTCAGTGGCGGTCAGATAGACCGTTTACAGCTGTTGTTCCCTATGGAGACTGAGTTTCCAAAACAGGATCTCGTCACTTCAGCATTCCCCGAGATAATAACCCATAAGGACGATGCAACCTTCCATGGCGGGTCAAGGAGTGAGGAGGACTACACGGCAGCAATTGTCCTCGTCTACCAGACAAATCATTGACGGAAGCAAATTGCAGGATGTGAGCAGGGAGTATAAAGGTTATATATACATTATAGGGAGTATAAAGGTTATATATACACATTATAGGGAGTATAAAGGTTATATATACATTATAGTCTACAGGTTATATATATTATAGGGAGTCCACAGGTTATATACATATATAAGGAGTATACAGGTTATATACAGTATTTTTCACGTTATAAGACGCACTTCTCCCCCAAAAAAGTGTGGGGGGGGGGGGGAAATGGCCATGCGTCTTATAAAGCAAATACTAGTGAGCGCTTCCATATGGAAGCGCTCACTAGTATGCATTAGGTGCCTGGAGCAGGGAGTGAAGCGCTGCAAGCGCTTGTAATAGCCACCCTCCCGGTCTTCACTCCTGGGGCCGGCGCTTCACTGCGTACAGTGTCAGGACGTAGTGTGCGCACTATGACCTGACGCTGCACGCAGTCAGGTGACAGAGCAGCGCAGGCCAGTAGGTAGGGAATGCAACCTCTGCCGGAGGTGGAGAGGAGCCACGGGACAGGATAGGTAAAATAAGTTTTTTATTTTAATCTGATTTGAAGTCTGAAGGGGGTCTGACAAGGTGGGCTGATGCGGGGTCTGACAAGGTGGGCTGATGCGGGGTCTGACAAGGTGGGCTGATGCGGGGTCTGACAAGGTGGGCTGATGCGGGGTCTGACAAGGTGGGCTGATGCGGGGTCTGACAAGGTGGGCTGATGCGGGGTCTGACAAGGTGGGCTGATGCGGGGTCTGACAAGGTGGGCTGATGCGGGGTCTGACAAGGTGGGCTGATGCGGGGTCTGACAAGGTGGGCTGATGCGGGGTCTGACAAGGTGGGCTGATGCGGGGTCTGACAAGGTGGGCTGATGCGGGGTCTGACAAGGTGGGCTGATGCGGGGTCTGACAAGGTGGGCTGATGCGGGGTCTGACAAGGTGGGCTGATGCGGGGTCTGACAAGGTGGGCTGATGCGGGGTCTGACAAGGTGGGCTGATCCGGGGTCTGACGAGGGTCTGATAAGGTCGGCTGATCTCAGGTCTGATGTAAAGGGCTCATGTGATGTCCTGATAAGGGTGTCAAATGTGATGTACTGATATGGGGGCCTGATCTGATGTCCTGATATTTATGGGGGACTGATCTCGCGCATCACGAGATTACGGCAATCTAACTGTGAAGAAAGGAGGAGATTCGGAGGACGCAGGCGGTGCTGGGCTCCTTCACACGGGGGCGTGGCTGGGCACCAAGAAGGTTAGTACAGCCCCTTGGGCTCCTTACCAGGGCCATTTACATATCTTTAAAATCATTTTTTTAACTAAATAAAAGAACACAGCCCTATAGGACCGGTATATTGCGGACATGCTAGCGGCGATCTAGCCGTGCATGTCCGCATCTCTATAACCTAAAACGAGGTGACAGAATCCCGTTAAACCTGGGGTGCGTCTTATCAGGTGCGTCTCATAAAGCGAAAAATACGGTATGTATATATATATTTTATAGGGAGTATACAGGTTATATACTGAGGAGGACGGTTAATGGAGGACATGTTAACTGGGGAACTACTTACATTTCTTGGTGGACTCTAGTTCTTCTTTGAGTTTCTTGACTTCTGTAAGGAGCTTCTTGTTCTCCTTCTCAGCATTTATTTCAGGTACATCTGCAACCTCAACCCCGGCGGCTTTCAGTTGCTGGAGGAAGCAGAAGCAGAGATTAAACCGGTTGTCCAGGAGTAGAAAAAGATGGTTGCTTTCTTCTAAGAAAAGCACCACTCCTGTCCATAGGTTGTTTACGGTATTGCAGCTCTGCCACATTTACTTCAATAAAGCTGAGCTGCAATACCACACACATCCCATGGACAGGGGTGGTGCTGTTTTCAGAAGAAAAGCAGTCGTGTTTTTCTAATCCTGGACAGCACCTTTAATATGTTTTTGGAAAAGGTGAAAAACTAATTTTTAGAGTCTTCTATGGGCACTAGTTACGGCAGCCTGTAGTCTTCTATGGGCACTAGTTACAGCAGCCTGTAGTCTTCTATGGGCACTACTTACAGCAGCCTGTAGTCTTCTATGGGCACTACTTACAGCAGCCTGTAGTCTTCTATGGGCACTACTTACAGCAGCCTGTAGTCTTCTATGGGCACTAGTTACAGCAGCCTGTAGTCTTCTATGGGCACTAGTTACAGCAGCCTGTAGTCTTCTATGGGCACTACTTACGGCAGCCTGTAGTCTTCTATGGGCACTACTTACGGCAGCCTGTAGTCTTCTATGGGCACTACTTACAGCAGCCTGTAGTCTTCTATGGGCACTACTTACGGCAGCCTGTAGTCTTCTATGGGCACTACTTACAGCAGCCTGTAGTCTTCTATGGGCACTAGTTACAGCAGCCTGTAGTCTTCTATGGGCACTACTTACGGCAACCTGTAGTCTTCTATGGGCACTACTTACGGCAGCCTGTAGTCTTCTATGGGCACTAGTTACAGCAGCCTGTAGTCTTCTATGGGCACTAGTTACAGCAGCCTGTAGTCTTCTATGGGCACTACTTACGGCAACCTGTAGTCTTCTATGGGCACTACTTACGGCAGCCTGTAGTCTTCTATGGGCACTACTTACGGCAGCCTGTAGTCTTCTATGGGCACTACTTACGGCAGCCTGTAGTCTTCTATGGGCACTAGTTACGGCAGCCTGTAGTCTTCTATGGGCACTAGTTACAGCAGCCTGTAGTCTTCTATGGGCACTAGTTACAGCAGCCTGTAGTCTTCTATGGGCACTACTTACGGCAGCCTGTAGTCTTCTATGGGCACTACTTACGGCAGCCTGTAGTCTTCTATGGGCACTACTTACGGCAGCCTGTAGTCTTCTATGGGCACTACTTACGGCAGCCTGTAGTCTTCTATGGGCACTACTTACGGCAGCCTGTAGTCTTCTATGGGCACTAGTTACGGCAGCCTGTAATCTTCCATGGGCACTACTTACAGCAGCCTGTAGTCTTCTATGGGCACTAGTTATGGCAGCCTGTAATCTTCCATGGGCACTACTTACGGCAGCCTGTAGTCTTCTATGGGCACTACTTACGGCAGCCTGTAGTCTTCTATGGGCACTAGTTACGGCAGCCTGTAGTCTTCTATGGGCACTAGTTACGGCAGCCTGTAGTCTTCTATGGGCACTACTTACAGCAGCCTGTAGTCTTCTATGGGCACTAGTTACGGCAGCCTGTAATCTTCTAATTTGCCGTCATAGGTACTGCGGTGAAGGGGCTGTGGCGCTCCAGGCCCTACGTTCGGGGTGAAACACTCACCTATCCTATGCCAGAAACCTCCTTGAAATTTGATCCCAATTTCTTATTAAAGTGTCACCCAACTAGCGTCAAAGTGTAGGCTAGCCTAAGAGCGTCGGACTGAATACAGAGAGACTAGATTTGGATCAGTACTGGATTTCGGATAAGCAGGATCTTGCACCGCTCTTCCATCATCTGTATACTGGCCCGTGTGTGATACCTTCTTAAACTTGTCATTCTCCTCCATGTACTTCTTGGCAGCATCACTTGCGCTCTCTGCTTGTTTCTTGAAAGCCTCGTTGGATGCGAGGAGCGTAGCTTGTTTGGATATCAGTGTAACCAGACGCCTCAGCAGACTGTGGGGAGGGAAATCACAGTATTAGATTTGGGGAATACATATTTTGCATAAATACCCGTGATATTTCCATTCATGAACAAGCTGAAAATTCTCATCAATATATCCGACATGATGTAGCTACAACAGCCTTAAAGGGCGTCTGTCAGCAGTTCTGTATCTATGACACTGGCTGACTTGTTACATGTGCACTTGGCAGCTGAAGACATCTGAGTTGGTCCCATGTTCATACAGTCCTGATCAAAAGTTTAAGACCACTTGAAAAATGGCAAAATATCCTATGTAGCATGGCTGGATCTTAACAAGGTTCCAAGTAGAGCTTCAACATGCAACAAGAAGAGATGGGAGTGAGACAAAACATTTTTGGAGCATTCAATTTAATGAAAACAACGATTAAACTGAAACAGGCTGTTTTTCAGCTGATCAAAAGTTTAGGACCACACCTCCCAAAAAAAAACTAAACCGTCCCCCAAAACAGAAATCCAACTTCCAGACATGAACTCAGTAATGAGAAGCTCCGCCGTTATTGTTTCGGCATGCTTGATGCAAGCGTTTCCATGAGGTGAGTGGGAACATTTCTCCAAGTGGTGAAGACGGCCGCACGAAGGCCATCTACTGTCTGGAACTGTTGTCCATTTCTGTAAACTTCCCTTGCCATCCATCCCCAAAGGTTCTCAATTGGATTTAGATCAGGGGAACACGCAGGATGGGCCAAAAGAGTGATGTTATTCTCCTGGAAGAAGTCCTTTGTCCTGCGGGCATTGTGTACTGTAGCGTTGTCCTGTTGGAAAACCCAGTCGTTACCACACAGACGAGGGCCCTCGGTCATGAGGAATGCTCTCTGCAACATCTGGACATAGTCAGCGGCCGTTTGACGCCCCTGCACTTCCTGAAGCTCCATTGTTCCACTGAAGGAAAAAGCCCCCCAGACCATTATGGCGCCCCCTCCACTGTGGCTCGTAGAAAACATCTCAGGTGGGATCTGCTTGTCATGGCAGTAACGTTGGAAACCATCAGGACCATCAAGGTTACATTTTTTCTCATCAGAGAATAAAACTTTCTTCCACCTTTGAATGTCCCATGTTTGGTGCTCTCTTGCAAAGTCCACACGAGCAGTTCTGTGGCGTTCAAGGAGACGAGGTCTTTGAAGACATTTTTTGTTTTTGAAGCCCTTCAGCCTCAGATGCCGTCTGATGGTTATGGGGCTGCAGTCAGCACCAGTAAGGGCCTTAATTTGGGTCGAGGATCGGCCAGTGTCTTGAGGAACAGCCAATTGGATCCTCCGGCTCAGTGCTGGTGAAATGTTTTTGGGTTTTCCACTTTACTTTTTTGTTCCATAACTCTCAGGATCATTTAAGAAATTCCAAATGACTGTCTTACTGCGTCCCACCTCAGCAGCGATGGCGCGCTGTGAGAGACCCTGCTTATGCAGTTTAACCAGGCTCGGACTGACCCACAGGGGTACAGGGGAATCCCCCGGTGGGCCCCTGAGCAAGGGGGGCCCCTAATCTCCCACCCCCTGCACAAGTGGAACATAACATAATAGACTTACTGCACTTCATACATATATATTAAATGTACAGCACCTCAACCAGCCTCTGTTCATATGAAAAAATTGTTACATTATTTATTATATTCGAATGTATCCGTACGGTGGCCCCCAAAATATATTTTACTGGTGGGCCCTAGGTACCCCAGTCAGACACCGAGTTCAACAACCCGACCACGTTCAAAAAGGGAGAGTTTTTTTGCCTTTGCCATCACAACGTGTGACTACCTGACAGAGAATGACAATGAATCCACATCTTTGCACAGATTTGGCCTTTTAAAAGGCATGTGGTCCTAAAATTTGGATCAGCTGAAAATCAGCCTGTTTCAGTTTATTTATTGTTTTCATTAAATTAAATGCTCAAAAAATGTTTTGTCTCACTCCCATTTCTTCGTGTGTCATGTTGAAGCTCTACTTGGGACCTTGTTAAGTTCCAACAATGTAAAATATGATTTTTTGCCATTTTTCAAGTGGTCTTAAACTTTTGATCAGGACTGTATGTGTTTGCATTGCTGAGAAAAATGAAGTTTTCATATAGGTGTAATGGTGACGCCCCCATTGCTCCTAGAGTCTCATTTGCATATATTAAAAGCTCATTTTTCTCAGTAATGTGGACACCTATGAACATGGGACCAACACAGATGTCTTCAGCTGCCAAGTGCACATGTAACAGGTCAGCCAGTGTCATAGGTACAAAACTGCTGACAGATGCCCTTTAAAGGGTTTCTGTCTTTAGAAATAACGTTCTGTAGCTGACTGACAGCGATGTGCTGATGTCAGCAGTACATAACATTATGCTTTATAACTCCCTGCCTCACGCTGCCGCCGTTCTCTTAAAATAAAGACTTTTAAAATATGCTAATGAGCCTCTAGGTGCTATGAGGGCGTTGCTTCAGCGGCTCAGTCTACTCACACTTTGGCACGCCCAGGTCCAGTTGATTGACTGGAGAGTTCTCCTCTTTGTCCAGTAAATCCCACGCCTGCGCCGTCCCGTTTAGTATTCGGCGCAGGGGCAGTGAGTGAAGGGCGCGCTCCAGGAGCGCGTCCTTCACTCACTGTGCCTGCGCCGAATACTAAACGGGACAGCGCCTCCACAGTGAGTGAAGCCGGTGCATGCGCAGTGAGTGAGGCCGGCAGCAGGATCGCGTCCTTCACTCACTGCGCCGAATACTAAACGGCATGGCGCCTGCACAGTGAGTGAAGCCGCTGCAGGTAAAGTGAGTGAGGCCGGGAGCAGGAGCGCGTCCTTCACTCACTGCGCCTGCGCCGAATACTAAACGGGATGGCGCCTGCACAGTGAGTGAAGCCGGTGCAGTGAGTGAGGCCGGCAGCAGGAGCGCATCCTTCACTCACTGCGCCTGCGCCGAATACTAATCGGGACGGGGATTTTCTGGACGAAGAGGAGAATTCGCCAGTCAATCAACTGGACCTGGGCGTGCCAAAGGGTGAGTAGACGGAGCCTCTAGGTGCTGAAGCAACGCCCCAGTAGCACCTAGAGGCTCATTAGCATATTGTAAAAGTCTTTATTGTAAGAGAACGGCGGCAGGTAGGGAGTTATAAAGCACACTGTTATGTACTGCTGACATCAGCACATCGCTAAAGTCAGCCAGATACATAACGTCTTTCTCATGACAGAAACCCTTTAAAGGGGTTGTCCGAGTTACTAAAAAAAATATATATAGCACTGTAAATCTGATCGTCAGCAATATATAACTAAGCTAAGCAAGTTTTCAGCAAAAAAATATCTATTTCCTCATTTCTCTGGCTCTCTTCTGGCCCTTTGTTACTGCAGTAACAACAATCTCTCCCCCTCCTCCTTCTCTGCAAAGGGAGTGAATACAAGAGCTGCCCTGAGTGACATGTCTGCCTGCTGGGAGACTCTGCAGCATGTTTTATGCGTAGAACTACAAGTCCCAGCTGTATAATGACACTGATACACACAGGATCTTCCCCTTAAACTGTTATTGTGCAATGCTCTGCAGAACTCCTCTGTCAGCTCCTGTGCCCAGCATTTGTCTCCTCCTGCCTGCAGCTACTCAGTAAAGCCTTCAGCCCCGAGTCTGTGCAGCTGATAGCCGAGTGCATGAGGCCTTATAATTGGACTGCCGGCTCATGTCCTATGAAGCGGTCATTCATTTCAATGGATACTGTGTAATAATTCATTTCACCTGTGGTGGCGCTGCAGGGAAACTGTGCATTTGCTGCCAAGTTGACAAATGAGAGTACGGCGGATCGCTGCATCGGCACAACCTGCGATCAGTGTACATCAGGGAGCCAAGTTGGATTTTTGTGCGACACCCCTGACTATCATTATAAAAAATGTTGCGGGACATCAGTGCAAGACAGGTCGCAGTGTAGTTGTTCCCTTTTTGTCGACCTAGCCTGGACATAGACTGCATTAAAATGAAGAAATAACCAAGCCACAGACTCGTGTTTGATTACAGTAGAGCGCAATGGTGCCCTCTGCTGGCCGCTTGATTGAATTTAAACACTTCAATGTGAGGCAAAGACATTGGTTCCACTCACTGAAGTGTCGCGTTTTACAAAGGAGGGGTTAATGCTTGACAGCATAAAACTGATTTTTTTTCTCTCCCTGCATAAAGGGAGGAGGTGCTGCCAACAATAATGGAAACTGACAGCGGCACTAAAGCTCCAAGCGCTCATGCAGCCGTTCATTCAGACCATTATCTGAATACGTGCAGGTCATTACACAAGCCATCATCGTCATAGAAGGACCCCAAAACATAACTGCACCTTATAATGCAGTCAATGGAATCTGTACCAAACCGCTCCTATGCAGGACTATGTCTCCATGGTAACAGACTACAAACTACAGTGTGTAGTCTGATCAAGCAGCTATACTGCCTTCTATCTTTCCCATCTATCTTTGATACCTTAGCATACAGGTGGAAAGGAGCAGCCCTGCAGGATCAGACTACACAGGGATGTTTGTAGTCTGTAACCATGGAGACACACAGATCTGCATAAACGTTGTATACCCAACATGGTGAGACTTTTTTTATTAAGATTATTTGCAAAGTTGATTCATTTTTTTTAGAAGCCTAGGAAAAAACGGCTGCAGAAGTGGACAAACGGCCCCCGAGCTACAAGCGCCCATTCACAAATGGTCCATTCATAGGTTAAAGGCTGCTGTGGATGGCATCTGTATAAGGGCTCATGCACATCACTGTATGTATTTTGTAGGTCCGCAAAAAACGGATCCGCAACAAAATACAGATGACGTCCGTGTGCAATCCGTATTTTGCGGAACGGAACAGCTGGCCCCTAATAGAACAGTACTGTCCTTGTAAGTAATGCAGACAATAATAGGACATGTTCTATTTTTTGGCGGAACTGACCTGCGGAAACGTAATGCACACGGAGTAACTTTTTTTTGTGGACCCATTGAAATGACTTAAGCTGCATTTAGATGCAAGGAGGAGAAGCCGATTGTCGGGAAGGAAGTGTTCATTCCTGACAGTCGGCTGCTTGTTACATGGAGGTGAAGCTCTGCATTTACATGCAGCGATCACCTCCACAGTATGAGGACAAGCGATCACTAATGCTATCGCTCATCCCCAAACATAATAATTGCTCCTGGGCCGAAAACTGTGATTAGACGGCACGATCTGCTGCCCGGGATCGATGATTGCGGTGTCCGCACCTCCGATCACTTCACCCGATGAACAAGCATTTTGCTCGTCTATCGAGTGAGCTGCAGAACCTATAGACGGCCCAGGATCGTTTGCATGATCCGATCCTGTTAACTGGCCCAATACTTGGGCCATGTAAGCCTACCTTTAAATGAGTGTTTATAAGGTCAGGAGATGAGGCTTCACATGAGTTGCCAGCTGAAGGGACTGAGAAGTGATACTCTTCTAAGGCTTCTTTCACATTAGCGTTAGGCATGTTCGGCAGGGGAACAGTCTGCCGTCCCCGTACTAACGCTTGCACACGTGCTGCTGGAAGACCGGCCAGGCCACATTCGCTATAATGGGGACGGGCTGGAGATGCGGCCGCAGCACGGCAAACGTGCCAAAAGGTGGGCTGATAAAAACCGCGGCCTGCCGGACAAGCCTAACACTAGTGTGAAAGAAACCTAACAGGCTGATTTTAACCCCTGTATCACAAAAATGGCTGAAATTTTTTTTTTTATAAACACCAGTTGAAAAAATTATTTTTAACCCAAAAGAAGTAAAATGCAAATCATTAAAAAATTGCCCTAAGGGGGGCGGGGGCCTGACAGCACATGGAGTGAGACGTGCGTCTCAGGAGCTCCGGCCAGGATCCTGAACTTCAGCCTGTCCCAGCTGCAAGCAACGCTGCCTTAACAACTATATCGATACCTCTAGCGGGGTAGAGGAGCGGAACACTTACTTCAACCACCCACATGACGAAGAAAGGTAAAACACTGCTGAAGTCAGAGCCGGAGGCGCGGGTCCAACATGGCGCCGGGGAGGAGGAGGACCGAAGTACGCCAGCAGCGCGCCAGAAGATAGCGGCGCGACTTGAGAGGTTCGCACATAAACATCAAAAGAATATGCAGGAGAGGTGGGGAGACTCAGAGGGGGCCCATTGTGCCTCAGATTATAATGAGAATGAAAATTCCTCAGATGAGGAACAACAAGAGCAGGGGTCACAGATGGCTCCAAGGAAGCATAATAGCAAAGATCGTAAGGAGCAGAGTCAGGAGGATGAAAATGCAGAGCCTACCTTGAAAGATGCAATGGCAGCAATAGCAAGCTGCAATACCACACTCAAAAGCCTGAATTTACTTGAAGTCTCTACCTACGGCGTGGATTAAATCTAAACCCGCTGTGGGAGGTTAAGGCCCCTTTCACACGGGCGAGTTTTCCGCGCGGGTGCAATGCGTGAGGTGAACGCATTGCCCCCGCACTGAATCCGGACCCATTCATTTCTATGGGGCTGTGCAAATGAGCGGTGATTTCCACGCATCACTTGTGCGTTGCGTGAAAATCGCAGCATGCTCCTCTTTGTGCGTTTTTCACCCAACGCATGCCCCATAGAAATGAATGGGGCTGCGTGAAAATCGGAAGCATCCGCAAGCAAGTGCGGATGCGGTGCAATTTTCACGCATGGTTGCTAGGTGACGATCGGGATGGGGACCCAATCTTTATTATTTTCCCCTATAACATGGTTATAAGGGAAAATAATAGCAATCGCAATACAGAATGCATAGTAAAATGTGGATGGAGGGATTAAAAAAATAAAAATAAAAAATATTAACTCACCTTCTCCTCTTGATCGCGTAGTTGCCGATCTCTTCTTACTTCTTTAATCATGAGCTGCCGGCTAAAGGACCTGCGGTGACATCACATCACATGGTCCAATCACACGGTCCATCACCGTGGTGATGGACCGTGTGATTGGACCATGTGATGAGCTCAGTGACGTCACCACAGGTCCTGAAGAAAGAGCAGAGAACGGCAGCTATGGAGGAGGAGAGTTCAATTTTTTATATTTTTTTTAACCCTCAATTGGCCTTCTACTAAACATTCTGTATTAAAGAATGCTATTATTTTCCCTTATAACCATGTTATAAGAAAAAATAATAAAATCTACACTACAACTAACCCAAACCTAAACTTCATTGAAGAAGTTCGGGTCTGGGTACCGCATTCAGTTTTTTCTCACGCGCGTGCAAAACGCATTGCACCGGCGCGGAAAAAACTGAACCACGCAACGCAATCAAAACGGACTGAAATTGTGTGCTCACTCACACGATTTCCCCGCCACGCACCCGCATCCTATCCGGCCCCAATCCGTAACGCCCGTGTGAAAGAGGCCTTAGTCTCCTGAAGTGGCGGTTGTGGACTAAGAATGGACTTCTCGGGCACGCTGCTGGGGACGTCTCACTAAAGGAGCGCGAGGAATGGAAGTGATCGTTTCCTCACAACTGAGCTGGACTGGAATATGTTACAGAAAATGTTGGGCTAGTTCTTTTTTGTTAGCCCGATGTTATGAGAGTATTACTGCTAAATCACATTGTATTTTAGTTTCTCTAAGGGGGAAGGGGGTGTCGGGGTTCGGGCACATTCCGGTATCAGCATACTAATATTGATGGTGGTACATTATAGAGTTAGGCCCATGGGGACACTTGTCCGACATCTATGTAAAGTAAAGAATTGGAATGGCGTCTCTGACTAAAGTGCAGAGTTGGAATGTGCGGGGGGGGGCGGCGGGGGAAAAATAGTAATTTTCAGTACTTACTGAGATATCCGCCGGCCATTCGTTGTCTACAGGAAACGCATTTGACAAGATCAAGAGTAAAGTTGCTTCAGAAATCTTGGGCTGGCTATTCTGTGCGCTCGGTCTTCTCTGCACATTCCAGGGGAGTTAGGCTCCATTCAGACGTCCCGTAGAATGGGTCCGCATCCGTTCCGCAATTATCCGGAACGGGTGTGCGGACCCATTCATTCTCTATGGGGCCGAAAGAGGTGCGGAGAGCACACTGTGTGCTCTCCGCATCCGCAGAGAGCGCCCCCCGATTTTCCGGTCCGCGGCTCCGCAAGAAAATAGAGCATTGTCCTACTCTTGTCCGAATAGGCATTTCGATGGGGGCGACGGCCGGATCCGCAACGCACTACGGACGTCTGAATGGAGCCGTAGTGTACTGGTTAATAAAAACATTCGAGAGAACTTCTGGACTCTGAGGGTAGGTTTGTATACATCTATTGTGTGATAAATGGAGTAAAGATGGTGTTGGTGGCGAAGTATATTCCTCCGCCGTACACTTCAGTACCTCTGCGGGTGGTGTTGGGAGTTCATGGCGGAATATCCAGATATCCCGGGGCTTGGTTGTGAATGAAGAAGTGGAGAGATGTAAGGTGACATCAGGAGCAGCGAGTGGCATGGAAACCCCTTTTGGTAGATTGATACGAGAAGTGGGACTGATGGATGTATGGAGGGAAGCCCATCCAGGGGAGAAACCATATTCTACATATCGGTCCCTCTCTAGAATAGATATGGGACTGGCAAACTCCCTTATGTGGACACTAATACGCCTGTCCGATTATTTACCTAGAACACCGTCTGATCACTCGCCACCAAGTGTTGAGATGGACGTGTCGGGGAACGCCCGAGTGCGGCGACTTATTGCCTTTTGGCGGACACTCATGGGAGAAATAGTGGATGGGAAAGCTGCGATACAGGAATACTTTGAGATTAATGCGGGTTCGGCCTCAGTCCATGCAGTGTGGGAGGCCATGAAAGCCAATCTGAGAGGGACATTAATTAAATCCATCAGTAGAATTAAATCTAGGTCTAGGGAGGTGGACGTCCGAATGCAGGCAGCGGAGGAAGCTTTTACTCAGGAGCCATCTACAGAAAATGGTGTGGGATTGCCGGTCGCGCAGGAAGCGCTGAGATGTCATCTCCCTTCAGGTAGCGGAGAGGGACGCATGCTCTCTATGATATCCAAGGCACAGCAGGGGACCATTTGTATTACAGGGTTAATGGATTTGAAAGGACAGCTTAGGCTACTTTCACACTCGCGTTTTGTGCGGATCCCATTGTATTATCTTTAACATAGCCAAAACGGATCCGTCTTGAACACCATAGAACGTCAATGGGGGACGGATCCGTTTACTATTGTGCCAGATTGCGGCAGTGAAAACGGATCCGTCCCCATTGACTTACATTGTGTGTCAGGACGGATCCGTTTGGCTCAGTTTCGTCAGGCGGACACCAAAACGCTGCAGGCAGCCTCCAGAGCGGAATGGAGACGGAACGGAGGCAAACTGAGGCATTGTGCGGATCCTTTTCCATTCAGAATGCAAACTGATCCATTTGGGACCGCTGTGTGAGAGCCCTGAACGGATCTCGCAAACGGAAACCAAACGCCAGTGTGAAAGTAGCCTTAGACAGGATACTAGTAGTATTTTGGAACTGCTTGGCGGTTTTTACTCGTCTTTGTATTCCTCCAAAACAATCAGATCTTAGAGAATTTTTGCAGGGGACAGATCTTCGGCGGCTGTCACCTGAGGACTGTATGTTTTTAGAGGAGGCAGTGAAATCCATGGCGCCGCGGTTGGATGGGAACAAGCCTTCCTGGACATCGAGGGGCGTCGTTTCCAAGAACGTTCTTAGTATTAGTCGAGCACATAACATAACTGCGACCCGCTGTTATGCATGCCAAGGGAAAAAATAGACTTCCCCGAGGGAGCGACTGGATGTACTCAGCTCAGGATGAGGCAAAAGCTGTGATCCCGAAAACAAAACCCGCTTTGTGAGAGGGGAAAAACATGACATTTAACTGCGTAGCTGTAGCCTTCAGGACCCCAAACATGGCCCCGACTCAAACACTAAACCTCTGTTAATGAGCAAAACTACTACTACTAATAATAATAATAAAAACACTAAAAGTACTACTAATAATATACTGATGTATAATAAAGATATAGGCTAAGAAATAATCGGACATCTGTCGAGCGGCACAAATCTTTAAAGGGGTCCTCTCTCTTCAGCCAATGGCATTTATCGTGTAGAGAAAGTGAATACAAGGCACTTGTTAATGTATTGCGATTGTCCATATTGCCTCCTTTGATGGCTGGATTCGTTTTTCCATCACATTATACACTGCTCGTTTCCATGGTTACGACCACCCTACAAGTCCAGCATCGGTTGTTTGCACACTATAGGAAAAGGTGTAAGGGCAAAGTGGAGGGCACTCCGTTTACCTGGGGTTTGGCATTTGTACAATATGGGTAAATACAGTATAGGTGTGAAAAAGTACCAATGTATGGCAGTATACTGAAGAAGAAACAGCTCGTTTTCGAAACGCGTATGGTTCCCCCTGCAGCAGCACACGGACTACTAGTCCTCCAATAAGGACCGGACACCCACCCCTGGAGGCAAGGATCCAACAGAGATAGAATGCCCCTACCATCTCCATACAGACTGGAACGGAATTCTCGCGCCTTTTTTTCAAACCACTCATCTCCCGCCCTAGTGGGACGCCACGAGCGGACTCCGCGAGTATAGAGAGGCTTTTTTCACCCACCTCCTGCGCAACAGAACCCCGCAACCGTGGCTAACGGGTTAGGCTACAATGTGCTTTTCTATGTAACTGATGCAATTACATTGTTGCAAACACTACACCAAATGTTACTGAATATCGTGACTGCACAAAGAAGGATCCGTAACATCAAACACACGATCCCTGAAATCACACTGCGGCCATACACTTACCCATAAACAGGAGGACTATTTGCCAAACATCAGACACTGCTTCCAAGCAGACAAACAGGAGGGGATGAAAGCATCGATGCAGGCAACACTATAGACTCCAACAACATCCTACTCCAAGATAGGACTTTTCAGAGACACTTGGATTACCCAATTCTGGATCCAACCTTGAACAACATACAGTCCTGATCAAAAGTTCAAGACCACTTGAAAAATGGCCAAAAATTCATATTTATCATGGCTGGATCTTAACAAGGTCCAAAGTAGAGCCTCAACATGCAACAAGAAGAAATGGGAGTGAAACAAAACATTTTTTGAGCATTCAATTTTGTTTTTCTGTTTTTCAGCTGATCAAAAGTTTCGCACCACACCTCCAAAAAAATCCTAAACCCTCCCAAAACAGAAATCCAACTTCCAAACATGAACTCAGTAATGAGTAGCTCCGCCGTTATTGTTGATCACTTCAAAAATTCGTTTCGGCATGCTTGATGCAAGCGTTTCCATGATGGGAACATTTCTCCAAGTGGTGAAGACGGCCGCACGAAGGCCATCTACTGTCTGGAACTGTTGTCCATTTTTGTAATCTTCCCTTGCCATCCATCCCCAAAGGTTCTCAATTGGATTTAGATCAGGGGAACACGCAGGATGGGCCAAAAGAGTGATGTTATTCTCCTGGAAGAAGTCCCTTGTCCTGCCGGCATTGTGTACTGTAGCGTTGTCCTGTTGAAGAACCCAGTCGTTACCACACAGACGAGGGCCCTCAGTCATGAGGAATGCTCTCTGCAACATCTGGACATAGCCAGCGGCCGTTTGACGCCCCTGCACTTCCTGAAGCTCCATTGTTCCACTGAAGGAAAAAGCCCCCCAGACCATTATGGCGCCCCCTCCACTGTGGCGCGTAGAAAACATCTCAGGTGGGATCTGCTTGTCATGCCAGTAACGTTGGAAACCATCAAGGTTACATTTTTTCTCATCAGAGAATAAAACTTTCTTCCACCTTTGAATGTCCCATGTTTGGTGCTCTCTTGCAAAGTCCAAACGAGCAGTTCTGTGGCGTTCAAGGAGACGAGGTCTTTGAAGACGTTTTTTGTTTTTGAAGCCCTTCAGTCTCAGATGCCGTCTGATGGTTATGGGGCCGCAGTCAGCACCAGTAAGGGCCTTAATTTGGGTCGAGGATCGTCCAGTGTCTTGACGGACAGCCAATTGGATCCTCCGGCTCAGTGGTGGTGAAATTTTTTGGGGTCTTCCACTTGACTTTTTTGTTCCATAACCCTCAGGATAATTTAAGAAATTCCAAATGACTGTCTTACTGCGTCCCACCTCAGCAGCGATGGCGCGCTGTGAGAGACCCCGCTTATGCAGGTCAACAACCCGACCACGTTCAAAAAGGGAGAGTTTTTGCCTTTGCCATCACAACGTGTGACTACCTGACAGAGAATGACAAGGAATCCACATCTTTGCACAGATTTGGCCTTTTAAAGGCATGTGGTCCTAAAATTTGGATCAGCTGAAAAACAGCCTGTTTCAGTTTATTCGTTGTTTTCAATTAATTGAATGCTCAAAAAATGTTTTGTCTCACTCCCATTTCTTCTTGTTGCATGTTGAAGCTCTACTTGGAACCTTGTTAAGATCCAGCCATGCTAAATAGGATTTTTTGCCATTTTTCAAGTGGTCTTAAACTTTTGATCAGGACTGTATCTACCACTCTTGAATATATTTTAGTTTTTTACTCATATTTTTATCCTTATTGCTCTACATCAGCGGTCCCCAACAGCCGGGCCGCGGCCCAGGACCGGGCCGTGGAGGATTGTTGGCCGGGCCGCGGCGATCAGGGCAGTCTTTAACTCTGTACTAATGAAGCGCTTCCATTATGGAAGCGCTTCATTAGTACAGAAGGACCAGGGAGCGGTGAAGGATCTGTACTCACCGCTTCCTGGTCCTCGGCTCGGCTATCGGCTATGCAGGGCTGCGCACAACGTGAGGTCTCTCTGTGACCTCACGCTGTGCGCCGCTATACACAGCCAGCCGACAGCAGAATGAAGAGGATCGCGATGGTGACCAGGAGCAGGAGAGGTAAGTGTTTTTTTTTATTTTATTTTCACTGATGGCTGACATGGGGGGGCTTATGGGCTGGCTGACATGGGGGGGGCTTATGGGCTGGCTGACATGGGGGGGCTTATGGGCTGGCTGACATGGGGGGGCTTATGGGCTGGCTGACATGGGGGGGCTTATGGGCTGGCTGACATGGGGGGGCTTATGGGCTGGCTGACATGGGGGGGCTTATGGGCTGGCTGACATGGGGGGGCTTATGGGCTGGCTGACATGGGGGGGCTTATGGGCTGGCTGACATGGGGGGGCTTATGGGCTGGCTGACATGGGGGGGGCTTATGGGCTGGCTGATGGGCTGGCTGACATGGGGGGGGCTTATGGGCTGGCTGACATGGGGGGGCTTATGGGCTGGCTGACATGGGGGGGCTTATGGGCTGGCTGACATGGGGGGGCTTATGGGCTGGCTGACATGGGGGGCTTATGGGCTGGCTGACATGGGGGCCTTATGGGCTGGCTGACATGGGGGCCTTATGGGCTGGCTGACATGGGGGCCTTATGGGCTGGCTGACATGGGGGCCTTATGGGCTGGCTGACATGGGGGCCTTATGGGCTGGCTGACATGGGGGCCTTATGGGCTGGCTGACATGGGGGCCTTATGGGCTGGCTGACATGGGGGCCTTATGGGCTGGCTGACATGGGGGCCTTATGGGCTGGCTGACATGGGGGCCTTATGGGCTGGCTGACATGGGGGCCTTATGGGCTGGCTGACATGGGGGCCTTATGGGCTGGCTGACATGGGGGCCTTATGGGCTGGCTGACATGGGGGCCTTATGGGCTGGCTGACATGGGGGCCTTATGGGCTGGCTGACATGGGGGCCTTATGGGCTGGCTGACATGGGGGCCTTATGGGCTGGCTGACATGGGGGCCTTATGGGCTGGCTGACATGGGGGCCTTATGGGCTGGCTGACATGGGGGCCTTATGGGCTGGCTGACATGGGGGCCTTATGGGCTGGCTGACATGGGGGCCTTATGGGCTGGCTGACATGGGGGCCTTATGGGCTGGCTGACATGGGGGCCTTATGGGCTGGCTGACATGGGGGCCTTATGGGCTGGCTGACATGGGGGCCTTATGGGCTGGCTGACATGGGGGCCTTATGGGCTGGCTGACATGGGGGCCTTATGGGCTGGCTGACATGGGGGCCTTATGGGCTGGCTGACATGGGGGCCTTATGGGCTGGCTGACATGGGGGCCTTATGGGCTGGCTGACATGGGGGCCTTATGGGCTGGCTGACATGGGGGCCTTATGGGCTGGCTGACATGGGGGCCTTATGGGCTGGCTGACATGGGGGCCTTATGGGCTGGCTGACATGGGGGCCTTATGGGCTGGCTGACATGGGGGCCTTATGGGCTGGCTGACATGGGGGCCTTATGGGCTGGCTGACATGGGGGCCTTATGGGCTGGCTGACATGGGGGCCTTATGGGCTGGCTGACATGGGGGCCTTATGGGCTGGCTGACATGGGGGCCTTATGGGCTGGCTGACATGGGGGCCTTATGGGCTGGCTGACATGGGGGCCTTATGGGCTGGCTGACATGGGGGCCTTATGGGCTGGCTGACATGGGGGCCTTATGGGCTGGCTGACATGGGGGCCTTATGGGCTGGCTGACATGGGGGCCTTATGGGCTGGCTGACATGGGGGCCTTATGGGCTGGCTGACATGGGGGCCTTATGGGCTGGCTGACATGGGGGCCTTATGGGCTGGCTGACATGGGGGCCTTATGGGCTGGCTGACATGGGGGCCTTATGGGCTGGCTGACATGGGGGCCTTATGGGCTGGCTGACATGGGGGCCTTATGGGCTGGCTGACATGGGGGCCTTATGGGCTGGCTGACATGGGGGCCTTATGGGCTGGCTGACATGGGGGCCTTATGGGCTGGCTGACATGGGGGCCTTATGGGCTGGCTGACATGGGGGCCTTATGGGCTGGCTGACATGGGGGCCTTATGGGCTGGCTGACATGGGGGCCTTATGGGCTGGCTGACATGGGGGCCTTATGGGCTGGCTGACATGGGGGCCTTATGGGCTGGCTGACATGGGGGCCTTATGGGCTGGCTGACATGGGGGCCTTATGGGCTGGCTGACATGGGGGCCTTATGGGCTGGCTGACATGGGGGCCTTATGGGCTGGCTGACATGGGGGCCTTATGGGCTGGCTGACATGGGGGCCTTATGGGCTGGCTGACATGGGGGCCTTATGGGCTGGCTGACATGGGGGCCTTATGGGCTGGCTGACATGGGGGCCTTATGGGCTGGCTGACATGGGGGCCTTATGGGCTGGCTGACATGGGGGCCTTATGGGCTGGCTGACATGGGGGCCTTATGGGCTGGCTGACATGGGGGCCTTATGGGCTGGCTGACATGGGGGCCTTATGGGCTGGCTGACATGGGGGCCTTATGGGCTGGCTGACATGGGGGCCTTATGGGCTGGCTGACATGAGGAGCTAATGGGGGGGGGGGCTTATGGCTGACATGAGGGGCTAATGGGGGGCTTATGGCTGACATGAGGGGCTAATGGCTGTCATGAAGGGCTAATGGGGGGCTTATGGCTGACATAAAGGGCTAATGGGGGGCTTATGGCTGACATGAAGGGCTAATGGGGGGGCTTATGGCTGACATGAGGGGCTAATGGGGGGCTTATGGCTGACATGAAGGGCTAATAGGGGGCTTATGGCTGACATGAAGGGCTAATGGGGGCTTATGGCTGACATGGGGGGCTTATGGCTGACATGAAGGGCTAATGGGGGGCTTATGGCTGACATGAAGGGCTAATGGGGGCTTATGGCTGACATGGGGGGCTAATGGGGGGCTTATGGCTGACATGAAGGGCTAATGGGGGGCTTATGGCTGACATGAAGGGCTAATGGGGGCTTATGGCTGACATGAAGGGCTAATGGGGGCTTATGGCTGACATGGGGGGCTTATGGATGACATGAAGGGCTAATGGGGGGCTTATGGCTGACATGAAGGGCTAATGGGGGCTTATGGCTGACATGGGGGGCTTATGGCTGACATGAAGGGCTAATGGGGGGCTTATGGCTGACATGAAGGGCTAAGGGGGGCTTATGGCTGACATGGGGGGCTTATGGCTGACATGAAGGGCTAATGGGGGGCTTATGGCTGACATGAAGGGCTAATGGGGGCTTATGGCTGACATGGGGGGCTTATGGCTGACATGAAGGGCTAATGGGGGGCTTATGGCTGACATGAAGGGCTAAGGGGGGCTTATGGCTGACATGAAGGGCTAAGGGGGGCTTATGGCTGACATGGGGGGCTTATGGCTGACATGAAGGGCTAATGGGGGGCTTATGGCTGACATGAGGGGCTAATGGGGGCTTATGGCTGACATGAGGGGCTAATGGGGGGCTTATGGATGACATGGGGGCTTATGGCTGACATGAGGGGCTAATGGGGGGCTTATGGCTGACATGAGGGGCTAATGGGGGGCTTATGGCTGACATGACGGGCTAATGGGGGGCTTATGGCTGACATGAGGGGCTAATGGGGGGCTTATGGCTGACATTGGGGGGGGGTTATGGCTGACATTGGGGGGGGGTGTATGGCTGACATTGGGGGCTGATAGATGGCTAAAGGTTTGGTGGTTGATCTGAGCCATTGGGGGTCTAATCTGAGGTCTGATTAACATTGGGGGTCTGATTGCTGGTCTGACCTGAGGTGTAATGGAAAATATTTTTTTCTTATTGTTCTCCTCTAAAACCTAGGTGCATCTTGAAGGGCGAAAAATACCGTCCAGTGCAGCAGAGACCAGTGCAGCAGAGACCATAGTCAGTTTATATAGTCATTATATAGTGTTATATATTTTAATATGCACCTTTGTGTTTTGTTATGCGCGTGAATCAGTCGGCCCCGCCCACCCCCTAAGCCCCGCCCCAGAACTCCGCCGCCCAACCCCCCCCCCCCCCCCCCCCCAACCGGTCCCTGGGAAAATTGTCTTGCATGAAACCGGTCCTTGGTGCAAAAAAGGTTGGGGACCACTGCTCTACATCCATTCCCTATACTTTTTATATATACACCCCTATTTTTATATTTCATCATAATAAATATCTATTTTTAAGTGTACTGCCATACATTGGTACTTTTTCACACCTATACTGTATTTACCCATATTGTACAAATGCCAAACCCCAGGTAAACTGAGTGCCCTCCACTTTGACCTTACTCCATAATACTATTTTGTTCTGGTGTCATTCCATCTATTCACCCCTAGGTGGTGCTGGCACCACTTCTATAGATCTGAGGGTTTGCTAAGGGTCCATTCACACATCCGTGTGTGTTTTGCGGATCCACGGATCTGCAAAACACGGACACCGGCAATGTGCGTTCCGCATTTTGCGGACCGCACATTGCCGGCACTAATAGAACGTGCCTATTCTTGTCCGCGATTGTGGACAAGAATAGGGCATGTTCTATTTTTTTTCAGGAATGGAAATGCGGACCCGGAAGTTCCGGGTCCGCATTTCCGGATCAGGGCCGCACCATAGAAACGAATGGGTCCGCAATTCCGTTCCGCAAAAGGCGGAGCGGAATTGCGGATGTGTGAATGGAGCCTAATACTAGGAAGAACGGAGAGGAAGTAGAACAGTAAAGGAGAAGGTAAAAAGTTAATGGAGGAGTAGAACAGCACTTTAGCCCCTTGGCTCTGATCAAGCTGAGGGAGTCTGGGCAGATCTCTTACAGCTCAATGGATGGATCTAGAGCGAGTCTAGTGGAGATAGAGGCAGCATTAGATTATGGGCTCCACAAGCACCAGTGACCGAGAGAAGCCTAAAAGCACCTGGACACAGCCGGACGACTAGGCGCAAAGTTGTCCATTACCACATGCCTCTATGGATATAGCGGATCAGAGTATATGAAAGCATCCTGTACAAAGAATGGAGCAGAGGAGTTTGCCTGCCGTCAGGGAGACCACCCTGTGGATTGCTGATTAATCCAGGATCTGAGTGCTAGAGTGTGGACCTAGTGTGGACAGATAGAAGAAAGAACCTTTCCTGCCTACTGAAGGACAATCTTAAGAAACCCATTGTCAAGCCTGTTACCAGGATTACAGGCGAGATAGCATTTGGATCATCATCGTTGCCATATAAATGAACTGTACTGATGACTCTGAGGCAAGTGATTAAGTAAACGTTCCATTGCTTTCAACCATTGACTCCTCATCCTTTCTATCACGAACACCAGGGACCCTGCCTCCAAGGCACCTAAAAACCCATTCCACCAAGGGCACCTCAACCACCATCTGGCGGGAGTCCCTGGACAACAGAGTGCGCCCCGAAGGAACTGGTGCTGTCCTTCCCTTTACTGCACGCCGGCCCAGGGAGCGCTGCTAATTGTGAGTAGAACAACTACAACCCCCATCAGCCCACCAACACTCACATATGGCTCCTGCGGCCCGGTCGCTGCAGTTCCACCAATATTCCACCTGGAAATGTAAGTACAAGGCCAGACACACACGAGCGAGTTCAATGCGAGAAACTCGCAGCGTTTGTCCTGTTCCCTAAATTCCAGTTAAAGAATGGAAAACGTCAAGACGCTGCTGTTGATGGATCCACTATTCTTACCATGTATTTCAGAATTCTAAGGGCTTAACGATGGGTCTTGTGGAGTGGTTTGAGATTCATTTATCAAGACTTAAAGGTTTACTCCAATGTCGGCCATTTTATTTTTGTCATACATTTATATTCCTTCCTACCCACAAATACACCATAATTGTTGGATTAGAGTCATGAGAAAGGGGTCCTCCGACCACAGTCTTGCGGCTAAGAGTGCGGCCATTCATAGTGGCCGCGAGATATGACCGTGTTCTCGAGACAGTCCTAAAGGTGGATATGTCATAAATTTATGAGGAGGGGATAACCCTTTAATAGTCCATATGTCTAGTCTCATTAAAGGGGTATTCTCATCTCAGACAATGGAGGCATATCATTGTCGGATGGGTGCGGGTCTCACCTCTGGGACCAGCACCTATCTCGTAAACTGAGCCAGCAAAGTGAAGGAGGGGGCACTGCGCATGCGCAGCCACCCTCCGTTCATTTCTATGGCACCGGCTGGTTCGGCTATTTCAATCGGCCCCGTTTAAGTGAATGAAAGCAGTGGGCGTGCAAGCGCGGAGCACTCCCATTCATTTCTATGCGGCCAACGGAAATAGCCTATCTAGCGCTTGGTTATTTTCAGCAGCCCCCATAGAAATGAATGGAGAATGGCCGCCCTCCTTCACTTTGCCGACTCAGTTTACGAGAGAGGTCGCGGGTCCCAATGGTGGGACCCGCTCCTATCAGACAATGGGGGCATATCCTAGCGATATACCACCATTGTTTAAGATGCGAATACCCCTTTAACATGTGCAGCTTTCATGTGTTAACCTATTAAAATGAGCCATGTAAAACTCATCCATGTCCCATCCGGGTGGGTGCTATACTTTATATTAGGGGCACATAACGGGCAATCTGGAAAGATGGCGACGCTGTCACCTGGTTGGGACCGTGCAAAAGGCCAAAGAGCCCTCAGCAAGCCCTACTTGTACATGATGTCGCATGGACAACCCACGTACATAATATATATTTAATAGTAGGGTGCAGAATGGTGTGGACATTGGGGGGGGAATTACCATTCCTATATGCTGGGTTTTTGGTGTTAAAATGTCGAAAAACCTGGTTTTGCAACTTTTTAAACATCACTGTGACTAAATCCAGTCACAACTGGTATTTTTTTTTTTACGTTGCCCTCCTGGAAAGGGCGGAGTGTGAATGGAGACATAGGCCCCGGGACATTTATCATCATTTACACCAGAAGCACAGGGCCCATGATGGGCAGCACAGGGCCCATCAAGACCAGTGTAGCACATGCCAATCTTGATAGATCAGGGCCTATATTTCTGAGCCGATTTTTTTTCTTCCGCATTCGCTGCTCCTTTCTAGAAAATGTCTGCCCTTAGGCAATCACTATCATTTAACATAGATACAGCAGAGATCGAAGGAGGAAGGCCATATAGTAAGTGGCCTATGAGATCTGCTGCACTCTGGTCCACCCCCTGTAAGCACATTAGGATATAAGGGCAGCATGTACCAGCATTTCTAAGAAAGTGTATGCTGCCACCCTGTGGCCAGATCATGTATAACCAGGATTTGGTGTGAAACAAAGCTCCTCTGCTGCATACCCCCTGACAGACAGACTAGAATTTTTCGGTGTCCCTTTAAGGGCTCATGCACACGACCGCATGCCCTCCGAGACATACGTTCCGTGAGCGGGCCATCGAGCGCACGGGAGCGCACAGAATCATAGGTTACTATAATATGAGTGCGGGACAATAGTCCCGCGGGCGGCCGGATGCGCACAGCATCATAGTAACCTATGATGCTGTGTACTCCCGTGCGCACGATGTATGCCGCGCTCACGGACCATATGTCTCAGAGGGCATACGGTCGTGTGCACTGGGAGTGAAGCTCTGCGCAGGGATGAAGCGCATACGCTGGAATGACAGTGCAGCATGGTTGGTGATCCCACATGTGAACCTCCAGAAGGTTCCGACACAGGGGCAGATGATCACTTCCAGTGTGGTGCACACAATGGAGACCTTCACTACTCACAAAGACAGAAGGAGAGAGAATCCGGCAATGTACAGGTTACGCTGGGCTCTGAACAGCTTCATGTGAATATGTTCCACAGCTATTGGGTTGTTCTTGAGGTCCACCTGCTCCCCGACTCCATACTTCTGGATCTCACGGAATGCATCTGGAAGGAGAAGGTGTTCCACAGTGAACATACGTAGTATTATGTGATCCAAGCTCCACTAATCCCGCTGCATCATCACCATGTCTATGGTGTACAGGGGGAACACCCCCCCGTGTCACCTAGAGCAGCGTCATCCACTGCCATAGAGCCCAGACCTCGAGAAGGGGAAGTAGTGGTGGCATGACGATACTTCTTACTGGACGCGTGAATATTAGTCAAGATGGAATCAAATAATGTACAAGTAGACCTGTATTTTCAGTCTGCGTCTAATCCATATCCACACACTCACTCATTTCTATGGGGCCGCAAAAAATGCGGACAGCGTCCACATCCGTGCAGCTGTTCCACAAATTACAGAGCATCTCCTATTCTTGTCTGTTTTGCAGCCAAGAATAGGCATTTAGTTTTTTGTCAATGGGGCAAGCGGAAAGTGCGGGATGCACACGGAGCGAATCCGTATTTTGCAGAGCTACAATCTGCAGACCACAAAACGGATACGGTCGTGTGAACGCCCCCTTATACACACACTAACGCAACCTGAACCAAGGGGCTGTACGAATCCCTGACAGGCTCCCTCATTACAGAGAGCTACGTGTTACTTGCAGACGTGGCAGTGTAAAAGCGAGCTGGGCACTTGGAGAAGAGTCACGAGGCGGCTCGCCTTAGGCTCGGCTTGGCTGACAGGCTGAGTATGGGGAGACGCCTGATAACCAAGCCAAGTCGGCAGGGAAAAGCCGCCGCATTGACTTTTCTCCTACTTATTTTTAAAGGAAACCTGTCACCATGAAAGTAGTATATATATATAGATTTATGGGAAAAGATTTAGTAAAACTATTTCATTCATTTAAATTCCTGCTCATTCTGGGCCTTGAAGTCAAGGAGGCGGTCCTATTAGTGATTGACAGCTATCTCTGTAGTCGCCGACAGGAGGAGCCCCCTCCTGGACCCCAGCCGCCGACAGGAGGAGCCCCCTCCTGGACCCCAGCCGCCGACAGGAGGAGCCCCCTCCTGGACCCCAGCCGCCGACAGGAGGAGCCCCCTCCTGGACTTCAGTCGCTGAAACCTGCTGCCTTCAGCTCAGACAACATGTTCACTGTGACAGGTTCCCTTTAAGCGCTAGGCATCTGTAATAAGGGAGCCTGTTGGGATTTCATGCTTCCTGAACCACATCTCCTGACTGGTTCCATTTAAAGGGGTTGTCTTACTTCAGCAAATGGCATTTATTATGTAGAAAAAAGTGAATACAAGCCACTTACTAATGTATTGTGATTGTCCATATTGCCTCCTTTGCTGGCTAGATTCATTTTTCCATCCCATTGTACACTGCTCGTTTCCATGGTTACATCCACCCTGCAATCCAGCAGCGGTGGTCATGCTTGCACACTATAGGAAAAGGCACCAACCTCTCTAGTGGCTGAGCCCATGGGAGTATGCATAGGTCGGCACTTCTTCCTATAGTGTGCAACCACGACCACCACTGTTGGATTGCAGGGTGGTCGTAACCCCTAGATACCAGCAGTGTATAATGTGATGGAAAAATGAATGCAGCCAGCAAATGAGGCAATATGGAGAATCACAATACATTAGTAAGTGCCTTGTGTTAACTTTGTCTACATGATAAATGCTATTTGCTGAAGTGAGAGGACCCCTTTAAGCATGATGGAGACGGGCCAAATGTACCCCTAAAACTGCAGACACAGGAAATGATCACTAACAATAGGCCGGTAGGTGTCAGGCAGTGACTTTTTTTGCTCTCCCTATGCAAAGGGGGAACCTGTTGTTTGTTCCCCTGTACAACATATGATCAGACGCACCTACTGATATCTAAGCATTTAATCTCATGTTTTTTAGGGTGCAATCACACCACTGTATGTATTTCACGGTCCGCAAAAAATACGGATGGCGTCAATGTTGCATCCGTTTGGATCCATTGTAAAAATGCCTATTCTGAAAAAACGGACAAGAACAGGACATGTTCTATCTTTCTTGTGGGGGCCGCGGAATGGACATACGGATGCGGACAGCACATTGAAACGAATGGGTCCACATCCAATCCGCAAAATAAATGCGGGTCTGATGCGGACCACAAATATGGTCGTGTGAATGGAGCCTTACACAGAGCTCATAGAGGGGGAGGCCCCCTGTATGAGGCCATACATGCAAAACTATTTAAAAGGGTATTTCCACTGTAGACAATTGAGACCACTCCTCGTAGACCGCTGCGGTGCCCACCTCTGGTTCCACCTGGTGAGGCAGCAGTTCAATCCAGGCAGAGAGTGAACGAAGAGGAGGAGGTGCACATGTGAGCGCTTTATGGTGAGTGTGTGACTTACCTAACAGCAGGAGCAATAGGATCACTATCAGGACCACAAAGAAAGTGTTCCCATAAGCCACTGCCAGCTGCACCAAGCGAGATTTGAAGATTTTCTGCCACCTACAAAAGATAAAGACGCCATGTTGAATATTCTTCTACCTTATCCGGCATGGAGACTTGTCGGAGAACATGGCATATGACAACAAAAGGAGGGCTATCTTCCAGCAGCACAGAGTACTTCAGGAGATGGCACGGTGACATTTATAGAAGGGGGAGGTGCAATGATTTGCGAGATACTGAGGACAAGGCTGCCTGTGAGAGTAGTATCATGAAGTGTAATAAGGAGAACCTCAGTTTCCAGCAGTGCAGAGTATTTCCGGATCTTGTGGGAGGCAATGAGCTGCCCATCCTTGTAATTATGAGCGTTAGGCCTCTTGCACACGTTTACGTTCGGTTTTTTGCCTTCCGTATACGGAACCATTCATTTCAATGGATCGGCAAAAAAAAATGGAAGGTACTATTCCGTATTTCTGTTCCAAGATAGAACATGTCCTATTAGGGTCCATTCACACGTCCGTAGTGCATTGCGGATCCGCAATACACCCGGCCGGACCCCCCATAGAACTGCCTATTCTTGTCCACAATTGCGGACAAGAATAGGACATGCTCGATTTTTTTGCGGAGCTGCGGACCGGAAGATCGGGGCCGCGCATGGTGTGCTCTCCGCATCCATTCAGTCCCCATAGAGAATGAACGGGTCCGCACCCGTTCCGCACAATTGCAGAACGGGTGCAGACAACACTTGGGGACTTGTGAATGGACAAGGATAGGACTGTTCTATCGGGGGCCAGCTGTTCCGTTCCGCAAAAAATGGAATGCACACGGACGTCATGCGTATTTTTTGAGGATCCGTTTTTTGTGGACCACAAAATGCTGAAAAAGCCATAGGGTCGTGTGCAAGAGGCCTCAGTACAGGGCTACATGTGAGTGGAGGACTGAGAGAAGCAGTGGGAGGACTAGGAGTCACTGGTACCAGTTATTAGGCCCATCTGCTGTAAGTAAGGATTATTTCACTTCTAATAGGACGAGGAGTCCCGCAGACAGAGATGTAGCAGAGCTGGGTGGGGCGGGTGATGTGTGTATAGAGTCAGACACCGGGTATTTTGTTCCTGAGTAAATATATGACAGTATTGTACTGACAGACATGGGAATGGGATCAGCGACCCACGAATAATAGGGGTAATAGTTCTGTATTATATGCCCAGCACACGACTGCCGAGCGCATCCTCATGTCTATAGGACAATACAGGGGAAAAGAGTGGGAAAGAGGGATGCAGAAGAAGGGAGGAAAAGAGAAAGAAAAAAAGGAAAGAGACAAAGGGCGGAAAAAAAAAAAAGACAGAAAATAGAAAGAAAAAGAAAGAAAAAAAAAAAGAAGAAATAGAGAGAAAAGGATGAGAGAGAATGAAAGAGGAAAGAGGGAAGATAGAGAGAGAGAGAGAAGAAAGATAGGGGAAGGAGAAGAAGAAAGGCACAGGAAGAAAGAGAAATAAAAGAGACAGAAAAGAAGAACGAGAAAGGAAAGAAAGAGTAAAAAAAGAAAGAAGAAAAATAGGGGAAAAAAAGAAGGAAAAGGGAAAAAGAAAGTAAAAGAGAGAGGGAAGAAGACAGAAAGAGAGAGGGAGGTAGAGGAAAGAAGGAGGAGATTAAGCAAGAGTGAGAAAGAGACAGAAGGAGACAGAGAAGAAAGGAAGGATACAGAAAGCCGTGATTATGCAGCTAGTAGATGACAGATCAGTGACATCACTCATTTCATACCTTGTGGGGGAAATAAAAGGAATACACAGCAGCAAGACGAGGAAGACCTCCGCATAGAGGAAGGCGGCCACCGCAGTCCACTGGAGGCTCATGGTTCACCAACCGCAAGGACCTACAGGGAAGACAAGAGAAAACCTCCAGTGCGTGTAGCAGACGATGTATGACCGCGGTCACGTACAGAGCAGGAAGGGACGGCGTGGACGATGAGGGTCATTTGTTTGTCAAATCAGATCCCCGCTCTACGTGGCTGCTGACGTACAGGGGAGCCGGCCATTCCCAGACGATCCGTCTTCCCTGTAGTAGAAGGAGCTCCTCCACTCTATGAGCTGTAGCAGAGGGGCTCTCACTCTGGGGGTCTCAGGGCCGTTCATCTGAATTACCGCCATGTAATGCCACACTGCACACTTCCAGAACAGCGCCCTCCTTAACCATGGGCTGAGTGTGGTACTACAGCTTACTTCCATTCAAACGGATGGGGCAGAGCTGCAATGCCAGTCGCATCCTGTAGGTAATGGTGGCGCTGTTTCTTAAAAAAAAAATTATAAATACATAAAAAACACCAATAATGGAGATTATTAGTGACAATGATGCCGCTAGGGAGGACATTGCTGTACGAGGTCATGGCTTCCTTGTCTGTGAAGTCATGTGGATGGTGACAACCTAGAAAAAGCTGAAACTGTAGAAATGTCTGAACTTTATACAGACTGTTGTGATGCAATGGACTGCAATGTGTCATGTAACAGAGGCCCATGTAGCAGCGGCTCCACATCCCACCCAGGGTGGCACAATGCCAACGCAGCAGCTGCCAGGCTTACAGTGAGGAGTAAAGTGACCCCCCAACCTGGCAGCTGCGTGTTCACACACATGGTCCCAGTCATGTGCACCATTCATGATAGGGAGAGCACAATTCTGGGGCATGCTCCTCTGTTATCCCTCCTGGAAAGGTCTCAATAGATTGGGTGCTACCATTCCCTTTGCCAACAGGGAGCGTCCTGGACGTGGTCAGCCCCGATTGGACAGTGTCAATAAAAACCCTATTGACCAAGGGAATGGTAAAGACCCAGTCTATTCATATATTTCCAGGGGGGATAGTAGAGGAACGTCACAATGCAGAATTCTAACTAAAGTAATTCCAGAATTGTCATTTCATGGGGCATACAAGGCAGTGGGACGGAGACTCTCCAGGACCGGCTGCCATTATTATAAGATTCTGAAACTTTACACTTTTTGCATTGTGTAATGTGTGCTGCCCCGCACCTTTGTGTCTAGAGGGGTCACACCCACGCCCCGGCGGCACAGCTCACGCTCTCGCACAGTCTGAAGTGCAGCTTGCAGAAGTCTCGCTGGTAAGACATCATTAATGGAAAGACCGCAAACACGTGGAGAGTAGTCGCAGAACTGGCCTGGGTTCACACGTAGCGGTAAAGTGTCATGCACTTTTTTTTAAAGGGCATCTGTCAGCAGTTTTGTGCCTATGACACTGGCTGACCTGTTACATGTGCACTTGGCAGCTGAAGGCATCCGTGTTGGTCCCATGTTCATATGTGCCCGCATTGCTGGGAAAAATGATGTTTTAATATATGCAAATGAGCCTCTAGGAGCAACGGGGGCGTTACCGTTACACCTAGAGCAGGGATCAGCAACCTCCAGCACTCCAGCTTTTCTGAAACTATGACTCCCAGCATGCTCCATGCACTTCTATGGGAGATACAAGAACAGCCAAGCAAGTGTGCATGCTGGGAGTTGTAGTTTCACCGCAGCTGGAGTGTCGGAGGTTGCCTACCCCTGACCTAGAGGTTCTGCTCTCTCTGCAACTGCCACGCCCCCTAAACTTTGATTGACAGGGCCAGGTGTGATGATGTTTTCACTGCCTGGCCTGCCAATAAAAGTGCAGAGGATGGGGCAGTTGCAGAGAGAGCTCAGCTCTTATGTGTAACGGCGACGCCCCCGTTGCTCCTAGAGGCTCATTTGCTTATATTAAAACATCATTTTTCTCAGTAATGAGGACACATATGGACATGGGACCAACACAGATGCCTTCAGCTGCCAAGCGCACATGTAACAGGTCAGCCGGTGTCATAGGGACAAAACTGCTGACAGATGCCCTTTAAAGTGTTTGTCTCATCACAGACAATGGGGGGATATTGCTAGGATATGCCCCCATTGTCTGATAGGTGCTGGTCCCATCGCTGGGACCCGCACCTATATCGAGAAAAGAGCCCTGAAAGTGGTGGCGGGCGCACTGCGCATGCGTAGCCGCCCTCCATTAATTTTCTATGAGGCCGCCGAAAATAGCCAAGCACTGGCTTGGCTATTTCTGTCGGGCCCATAGAAGTGAATAGGAGCGGTGGCCGGTCATACGCGGTGCGCTCCCATTCACTTCTATGGGGAGAGCGCTTTACTGGAGTCCTCCAGCCACCACCTTGCTGGGCTCCAATCCCGATATAGGTGTAGCTCCCAGCGATGGGACCAGCACCTATCAGACAACGGGGGCATATCGTAGCAATATGCCCCCATTGTCTGTGATGAGAGATAACACTTTAACATGTTTCACCTGTTAAAAAAAAAAAAAAAATACAAAAAAATGACCACTTTGTAACGTTGCAGCAATTTACAGTGAGGAA